>NC_039255.1:1515566-1518066 GCF_003368295.1 Carassius auratus
TGAAGGAAGTTTGAAGGTTTCTGTGGAGAAACAGTGTCTCTCTCTCTCAGTGGGTTCGGACGGCCAAACAAATCAAACGGAGGGCTTTCATTTCTTCATTAGTGACCTTTTAAGAAGGTGACGCTGAGGCTAATGAGGTGATTGTAGCCAGAGAAGCTTTGGAGGATTCCAGTGACATTCCCAGTGGTGTTACGTCCAACAGTGAGTGTGTTTTCACAGGCAGCGGGGGAGTGTGTGTGTGTGTGTGATACTCGGCTGATCATGTAACACAAATGAGCCGTCAAACACCAGGAAACATTATAAACTCACAAAACACTTTCACACCGTCAGGAGCTCTGATCAGATCGCTGTCTCACCGCTGACCCGTGCATCGGTCAGTCCATCTCTGTCTGTCTGAGAGGGTTCAGAGCGGATCAGTCTGTGTCCTTCAGTCATTTCTAAAACTGGAAACCAGCAGAACTCAACATACTGAGACTGAATCGGTTTATTTCTATTGCACTTAATTCAGCGCAGATTGATTCAAAGCACTTTCACAGAAATATACAGTAAAATAATGTAGCATTGCATCAGTGTCTCATCAGTGGATGCTCTGCAGTGAATGGGTGCCGTCAGAATGAGAGTCTGATAAAAACATCACAATAATCCACAGCACTCCAGTCCATCAGTGAACATCTGGAGAAGACAAAACCTGAAACACATCCAGCATTAAGATGATTTTAACTCAAACACATAGAGTCTATAATCCATAATAACACTTCCTCCAGTGAACAAGTGTTCTGTCTGAATCAGGAGAGAAATCTGCACAGATCAAGCAGCGTTAAACAGATCTAAACTAATCTGTGAGAGACAACAGCAGATGCACTTTCTCACTGGAGGAAGTGTTATTATGGATTATGGACTCAGATTAGTTATTGATGTTGTGTTTGTGGTTGTATGAATGAAGTGCTGGAGTGAGGTTCAGTGTTAATGAAGCACAGTGGAGTGTGTGAAGCTCTGGTGTCTCTGAGTCTGTGTGTGTGTTTGTTCTCTGGGTTCATAGGCCACGATTCATTAACTCTGAGCAGCGCGCCGCAGATGAAGGTAAATAAATAGGAGCGTGCGTACGTTAATGTAACGGCCCGCGGCTCTGATAAAGGTCTGGGTGTAATCCGGGCTGCTGACCCCTGGGGGTCGGGGGTGTAATGAGTTCCACAGCTGGCCTCCTGGGACCCGAACCGGTCCCTTTAAACCGGCCCCTGTTTGTTTAAGCAAGATCAGGAACGTAAAATCCCAACGACGTCCTGCGTCAGATACCAAAGGATGAGGGAGCTGCGGTTCGGGACGGGACGGCCTCCCGATGATGATGAAGATGATGATGATGGTGATGGTGTTCAGTGCAGGTGTGTCAGCAGGAAGCAGATGTTTGTGTGAGATATTCCAGCGTTTCCTGCAGCTCCTCTGTGTGTTTGTGTCTGATAAGGTGTGTGTGTTTTACAGCTTCCTCCTTTAGCAATATTGTAACATGAGATCTGAGCGGGAAACTGAACGCTTGTGCGTTTCAACCCAACTAGTGTTGACTGCAGGAGATGTGAGCCAAACATCTGCATCACACCAGCATCACATCATTACGGCACAGGATGGAAGCGTATGGTGTTTGACTGTAGTGATATCCACAATAGAGATCGTTTCAGTGCAGCTTTACAGTAATAATCAGGAAATTAATAAATCATTAATGCAAAATGAATCCAAAATTGTTCTGTTAAGCAGCTGTGGCAAGACGATTTTATCATTCTTCTGCTCCAGTCGTTCAGCTCTGCTGGGGATGAATGTCTTCTGCTTCTGTTCAGTTTTCTGGAGTGGTTTGGTGATGGTGAAGCCTGATGGGATTGTTGTGCTCTTGTGTTTCAGTCCGTGTCCGGAGCAGGGGATGCCTCATGGACCACTCGGACCTGTACATCCTGGACTTCAGTGAGTCTGAGCGTCTCGTCATCAGAATCAATGCTAGTCGTTAGCTGAAGCGTCAGGTGCTGCGTGTGTGTGCCGTGGATTAACCCTCGCGTTACAGGAGCTCAGTGAAGAACAGCGTGACGTGATATTAGAATGAGAAGGAATTTGGGGGCCTTTATTTTCCCAAAGAGTTTTTTTATTATTATTATTTATTATTTATTCGGTAGGGCTTGAGCGGTGAGGTCAGTCTCTCTCTCTCTCAATTCAATTCAATTCAATTAGCTTTATTGGCATGACAAAAGTATATTTCGCCTTGCCTCTCTCTGAGGCAGACGGACGCGGCGAGGTGCATCCGGCACCAAATAAAGGCCCTTCCTTTGGCAGTGTGTCCAGCGCAGCTCCACAGGAGCAGGTGAAAATAGAGCAGGGAAGCGTTTCAGACGCTCGGATCTGGCTCCAGCTTCTGCTCCTGCGGCCGTCAGGAAGCCCATGTTAGGCTGTCCGCTCGCAGACCGCTGACCGACTGACCGCTCCAGCGTATTATCTGGAGGTGGAAGTATGGGTCGGGTTAGGT
>NC_039255.1:1520566-1528066 GCF_003368295.1 Carassius auratus
GTTTGGATCCGGGGTGAAGTTTCTCGACTGAAGAGGTCTTTCTCTTGTCTGACTGTGCCTAGATTCCTTCACACTCTTAAATCAGTCCAATTATTCATCAGTTAGTGTTTTGGTTCAGGTTTAGGAGTGAAATGAAGATCAGGTTTGTACTGTGGTGCTCTTTCATCTCGAAGGCAGAGCTCATGTTCAGAGAAGAGTTCCTCTTCTTTTAACTCGACTGGTTTACCGTGTACCCACAATGCCTCTGACTCAACAATCAGTTGATCGGAGATATTCCCTCTGCATGCGTGCGTTCTGTTAAATCACATTCTGCAGATCTTCAGAGTGTATTAGTTCTCTAAGAGATCATATATGATGTTATAAGGTTATCATAATGTCACACTGAAGGATGTTTGACATCAAATAAACTGACAGAGCCGAATCTCATCCTCAATTTCTCCAGCTTCACATCTTTCACACACAGTCTTGATTTCCAGACATCTGTTAAAAATCTACAGAATATTGATAGCCACTGAGGTGAAGCACGTGTGTGTGTGTGTGTGTGTGTGTCTCGTCCAGAGCCTGGTTTATTGTTCAGAGCGTCAGAAGATCTGGAATCAAAGTCTTTCGGGTTTTAAAGGCTTCTGGTTCAGATTTATTTGAAGTGTTTCATTCAAGATTTTATTGATTGTGTGAAAATCTGACATTGACCTGTCACAATGAATATTGTGCAAACTGACCGCATCAGAAAGTTCAACCGTCCTCATTATAAACACTGATCTGATTCTGGAGACAGTCCTGAAGCTGAAGTCTGTTGTGTTCATACAGACGGACGGTCAGCAGAAGACCCAGGTGATGAAACAGAGTATTGTGTATGTTCTTCTCTAAAAGAGTGTAAACGCTGTGTTTTTGAGCTGTGTTCAGCTGCTGGTGTGTGAAGGAAACTGATTCCTGCAAGCGGGATCAATCTTTTCCACCAGGTACTCAACTTGTAAACGGGTTTTTATCCTGAACAATAAAACTGATGATAATTGTGCTTGTTGTCTGCTTAAATGTACAGTGTGAAGTGTCTGAATGTGTGTGTGATATAAAAGCACATTGAGAACTGTTTGCCTGAACACAGTTTTGAATAAAAGTAATAAAAAAAAAAATAAATAAATGAAAATATTTCTTTATTAATCCACTGTTTTAGACATCTGTATTTTTGCAGTATTCTGATTAGAGATCTGTACTGAATAATGCATTATATAGATAAGGTACGTAGTGATGCATCTTTTCATAATTGTAAGTAAAGCTAAAATGCATTATAATATTTGCACATTTTTTTGTTTAATGCATTATACTTTCTAAAGATGTGACGATATAAGTATTGTATTTGAACTGTGGTTGCAATTATTCATGAAGTCATAAATAAAAAGTTGCATTACAAAGCATAATTAATGCAATGAAATGATTTTGTACTGCATTAGATATAAAGGCTTAAAGTTTCTCCCCAGACTGAAACTGCAGACCCATTCCTGCATCTGATGTGCAATCAGAGCACTTCATCTTAAAGGACCTTGAGTGTCTGTGTGTGGCGTATTTACACACAAACAGTTTGATATTGGTAATGTGCTCCAGCGCCATCTTCACCAATGAAGCGTGATGGATTCGGCTGATCTCTCAGTGGACGTGACCCTAATGGGCTTCTATTGAGCAAAGGTTGTGAGAGCTAAAGGTTAACTGCTGAAGGAGCTGCGATGGGACGAGACCCACCTGTCGGCCGGCTCGTGTTCACAGGAACCTTAAACTTGTGCCTTCAGCCCAGCGCTAATGACTGAAGCTGGTCGTGGCTCTCTCCGGGGCCCGAGCGTTCAGCTCCTGTCGTGTCAAGGGCCCGTGCTTGTTTTGACCTCGACGCCAATCCCTGGAGTCCAGCGCTCTTCAGCCCGACATCACATGAACAAACTGTGATGAATCACCTGAAGATGATTTCTGCTGACCTCTGACAGCTCGTTAGATGCTGAGCGTTCAATCAAAGAGCAGAGGTGTTTGTTTCTGATGAAGCTAACAGTAAACCGTACAGGAGTGTGTTCTGCTCCAGACCAGGTTCAGCGGCGTCTGCGAAGGCAAATGAAGATCTTGTAGTTTGTGCAGACGTCTCTCTGTCGCAGTGGCAGTGTGTTCATGTCTGTCAGTAGTGCTTCTGTACAGCTCGTGTTATCTGCAGGGTTAAGTGCGGCGGCGCTGCAGACCGGAAACTCCACAGACACACTTTATTCTGACCACCTTCATATTAAACATTTCCTTGATCCAGCTCTGAACCCAGACCCACAGATGACACACGGCCGACGCTCTTCTTCTTCAGGACCCAAACCTGGACGACCCTACAGGACTTTAGTACAGACTTGTCCTGATCTGCAGTTGACACTAGCTTCTGAAGGTCTACAGATGTCGGTCAGATCTGACACAAGATCACGTCGTATATGATGGACACTGATTTCTAGTGACTCTAACTAAGAAAGCACACTTTAACTGTTTAATCTTGATTAGCGTGTCTTGATGAGGTAAAGCTCTGGTTGGCTAGTAACGTTTTAATTTTAAATGACTCAGAGATCATCTGACAATCTGGAGTTTAACAGCTCTTCCCTGAAAACCTGTCAGTCTCTGAGTCGGTTCTTCTTTAGTTCTTCTCTCCTCTGTTGTTCAGCTCCGCTTAGTTTCTAAAATAAAACATTTTCTGCCTGTAAAGTCTCTTGAGATATGTGTTCAGGTGTTTATGACCCCTGGACTGGACTAATCTCAGGTTTCTGGAGGTCTGAGCTTGATCTCGGCTCTTGTTTGTGAGCTCTTCTGTAGCTCCTGGTTCACTTTAGGATCAATATGAAAATTCTCCTATTAGTGTTTAAATGTTAACACAACCTTGCCCCACGTCACTTATCAGAATTGCTCTGTACGTATATTTAATATCTGGTTATCAAGAGCTGCGGACGGTTCCTTACACACGGCTGAAACAGCTCCATCTTCTGAAAAACACTTGTTGTCTTTAGCTTTTAAACGCTGAGGATGTTTTTTGTATGTGTTTAACGTTTTTGACCCTGTGATTACTAGGATTAGCTGTTTTGAGACAGTTTGATCATTAATAATCATTTAGTGTTTTAACCCTGAGATCTGCTCATTCTGAACCGGAGGACTTTCTTTTTTTTTTTTTTTCTGGAAATGTTAGTGAATATTAAAGCTTTGGACTAACATTGACTACCTTTGCTCACTCAGGACAGAACAAATGAACAGTTTTTTGTTACACTGCCCACTAACTGTTGAGAAATGTCTTGGTGTGCTATCATATCTGGGAGGAATCTTTGTGTCGCCTTGTTTTCTTTAATTAACACATTACATTAATTTGAGCTTAAGCACCTCAGTTTCTGAGATAAAAAATATGCACAAATGTTTTTTTATTTATTTTAATTACATTTTAGTTTGTCACTCATAAGCAGTTCCTAAATAACAACTAAACCTGTGCTGTCCAAATCTATTTAGATTTTCCAATGCATGCAGTGTTTACAGCCTAAAATCACACAAACGTCCCACATCCCTGTGTATCTTAATATTTAAGACTACAGTTTACTTTCATGCACATTATTTTGCTTTCTATATTTAATTCCACAATATACATCTTTTTTATATTTTATTCTTATATTTGAATTGTTTACTTTTTTTTTCATTCTTACATAACTATATTTATGTATTTTCATCTGTGTTGTTTTCGCATGTCCTGATTTTGCCAAGTCCGATGTGTTCCTAGGTCAACATATTTTGGTGACCCTGGAACAACATTTTACTCCAAAAATATATTCTTAACCATATCCCTACACCTAAACCTAACCTTAACCATGAGTAATCCCTAAAATCAGAGGAAATGATAGATGAATGACACTGATGTACAAGCACCAAACACTGATTTTAAGCATAAACTTCACAAAATCTATAAACTGGTTCTTCAAATCTGATTGGTTAATCACAATGTTGTCCCAGGAACATGTCTCACTTGGTAAAATCAGGTTAGGCGTTGTTTTCTTTAATAATCGCACTGTCCATGGAGCAGACCTGACTCACATTTCACCTGAAGTGTGCTTTCTGTGAGGCTCGGAAACTGAAGAAACCTGGTGAAATGTTATTGTGTCTGAAAATAACAATAACTAACTGTGAAATAACTAACTGTTAACTAAGTGATCTGTGTGTGAGAGAGAGAGAGAGAGAGAGAGAGAGAGAGAGAGAGAGAGAGAGAGAGAGAAAGTGTGTGTGTGAGAGAGAGAGAGATAGAGAAAGTGTGTGTGTGTGTGTGTGTGTGTGTGTGTTGTGGTGATGTCACTGTGTGTATTTTTACACCCGCGCTATAAATACCGGGTCACTCCTGGTGTCGTCACGGCGGAGGCTTGTTCTTCTTCGGGTCTCAGGGTGAGATCACAGAGACTTTATAAACCTCGAGAGACTCCCGGATCCTCAGACAGTCAGAGGTGAGAGAGGAGCGCTGACTAACACTAAACTAAACTAAACTAAACTAAACTAAACTAAACTAAACTAGCCACTGTCCTGTCATCGTCTCGCGCTGTTCTGCATGTTATTGGAGATTTTATTTCTGCAAAACTGATATCGTAAAGTATCTTTGAGCTGTTTAACATGGACTTCTTGTGTTTCTTCAGATCTGAGAGGATGAGCGTCGGCTGCGACACGAGCGTCAGGCGGATTCTCCGCGCGTCACAACGCTTCAGGTCAGTCACACCAGTGGACGCGACGCGACGCGATCATGATGCAGCGCACAGTCCTTGATCTCCGTCAGATTGTGAAATATGTTTGACTGATGATATACAGAGCAAATCTTTAGCAATGTTGTGTGGGCACTTTCCCTTGAGGATGCTCTACAGCCCGTGTGTCATTAGCCTTAGTTTAGTGTGTGCTGTACCTGTACTGACAGACCGTGAGCTTCAGGTGTGTGTGTGTGTGTGTGTATTCATCCTGACTAACACAATGTCTGCTGCAGGTCCACTAAAGGGGCGTCCAAAGCCCGGCGAGACCACATCAATGGAGAGATCCGGAACATGCGGTCACTGCTGCCCATCTCGGCTGAAGACCAGGAGCGTCTGTCCTACCTGCACTCCATGTCTCTCATCTGCACCTACGTCAGGAAGACGGTGCTCCTCAAAGGTAGAGAGGATCACACTCGTGCAGTCTGTGTTCCCCAGAGTCTGAATGAGATCTGATCTGAGCACTGTGTGTTACAGCAGGTGTTCAGCAGCGCGCGGATGGAGCTTCTCCTCTGTACGAGAGCTTCCTGCAAGCCCTGCCTGGATTTATTGTGGCTTTGACCAGAGACGGGAAACTGGTCTATGTGTCTGAAAATGTGCCAGAATATCTGGGCCTGTCGATGGTGAGTGAAACGCTTTCTTTTCTGTTTCACCTGCAAACACATTTATCCTGTTATATTCAATATTCAGTCAGGGATCATTATAATCTGATGCACACTTGATTTTCAAACTGCTTGGTTCTTTGTGAATTTTTCTCATTTAGGATCATACATGTGCATGCAAACATAGCTGTGCTTTGGAAAGGCTCTTGTGTTGGGGTCAAACTGATCTCCGGTTAAAAATAGAAACCTGCCAAACACTAAAATGTGAAAATACATGTGAAATACAAAATATGAAATGCATGAGAACTTGTGTTTGAGTTTAAGACTCAAAGCTTACTTGACATTGAAAACTTGTCTGATTCTTGAATTTCTTTAATTAGTTCAGTTTTATACTCAAGAATTACATTTCTCACGTTTTGTGTCTCAAGTCTCTGACAAGCTACAGTAGAGTTTTTCGGTGTTGATCACAGCATTGAAACCACCGTGGGTCAAAAGTTGCCCCCAGTATCTGATCAGCTCCTGATGGTTTGGTTGTAGGTGGATGTCCTTCAGGGAGACACTTTCTATGATATGATGGACAGTCGTGATGCTGAAGCGGTGGAAGTTATTTTGAGAGAGCAGGCCTTCTCCGCTGGTGAGTGTGATGCTCCGTCTCTCTCGTATCGTGTCATGTTGTGTCCAGATCAGCTCTGATGTTGTGTGTCTCTCAGAGCGCAGCTTCGTGTGCCGCATGCACACCTCCAAAGCGTTTCGGCTCCAGTACGGCAGCTGCTGCTCCATGCTGGTGAGGGGGCGATTCCAGGCCGGCCCGCCGGACGCCGCTCTGTTTGTGGCCCTCTGTACGCCCACAGTGGACAGACTGAAGGACAGCGAGCTCCTGAGATCCTCCGCCTGCTTCCAGACGCTCCACAGACCGGACATGAGGCTCACTCACGCCCCCTACAGGTACTGCCCCGTCTCACACAAAGCTGAGGTCATGTGCCTGAAACATGCATTTCTTGTAGAGAGGATTGATGTGAGGAGGACAGAACGTGGAAGCTTTTAATTGGTATCATGTAATGAATGATATGCTGAAATATGTTTCCACAGTGTCTTGTTCCACCTGGGTTTCTCAGCAGAGGAGCTGATTGGTCGATCATGGTACGATCTCCTGCATCCTGATGACCTCACGCTCGCCGCCGGCTGCCACCGCACACTCAGTGAGTCGAGAGAGACAGTGAAGACATTTATAATGTGACAAAAGATTTGAGTTTCAAATAAATGCTGTTCTTGTGAACTTTCTGTTCATCTGTGAATCCTGAAAAATAAAATGTATCACAGTTTGCACAAAACTATTAATATTTTCAACACTGATAATAATCAGAAATGTTTCTTGAGCAGTAAATCATCATATTATTCTGATTTCTGAAGATCATGTGACACTGAAGACTGGAGGAATGATGCTGAAAATACAGAAATAAATTACACTTTAACAGAGATTCACACAGAAAACAGCTGTTTTACATTAGAATAATATTTCACTGTTTTCACTGCTTTATTAAATAAATGCAGCCCTGGGCAGCAGAATAGACTTCCTTCACGAACATGAATAAGCGTTGAGCGGTAGAGCAGGTGAAAGCCTGGACTGAGCTGATGTTGTTGTTAGCAGCTGGAGCCGAGAGCGCTGCGGACGGAGAGATGCTGGTCCGACTGCTGTGTAAGGATCTGTCCTGGATCTGGCTCTATGTGTGTGTGACTGTGGACCGAGCCAGAGAACTGATCTCCTGCACCAATCACGTGCTCAGGTGAACATCCTCATCTTTTCATTCGTCTCTCTACAGCTGGTTTCTGACTTTGGCTCAAACAGCTTGTGAATTGTTTCTGGTCTGCAGTGAAGCGGAGGCGTTGTATCTGAAAGACAAACTCTACGGCGGTGTGTCGTCTCAGCGTCCCGTCCTGTCCGCTCCGAGACCGAGGGAGCGTGAGGCGGTCAGGAGGAGCTCAGAGACCAGCGACTGCTCCGGCGGCACAGACGCGGATCCCAGGAGCGGCTCGCTCGCCTTCTCCACCCCGCCCTACAGCCCCACTTCCTCCCACTCCTCTGACTTCCTGTCTGACGGCTACAGTGGGTTCGAGCAGCTGGCGGATGGGTTCTGCCC
>NC_039255.1:1535566-1654990 GCF_003368295.1 Carassius auratus
GTTCACTGTTTAGTCCATGGGCACAGAAAGTGTGTCGTAAAAGTTAAAATTAATATCAAAATTTTTGTCAGCATTTCTATAAGCCCTGACAGACAGATCCCGATCCAGATTCAAGACTGAATTAACATGAAAATACAGTCTGTACAATCCTGATCTTCAGGTTAGATCAACACATGGGGAAATCAAGTTAAAACAAAACATTCAGGCCTTTTTCTCTCTCTATCACAAGATAGAATTCAGTGTTTGTCTGTAAATCAGATGTGTCTCATCGGTGATAAACATTGATTATGTGAATAAATTGAGCCGGAGGGGCTGCTCTCTTCCACTGATAAACCCATAATGTGTGTTTTAGTGTGTGTGTGTGTGTGTGTGTGTGTGTTCAGTTAACAGTCGCAGACAGGAGCGATCACTGAACTCTTCACACCTTCACTTTCTAAAGTGCTTTCAGAACAAATCCACATCTTCTTCCGAGGAGCTGTTTTCACTCAGTTAGGCACGTTTTGGGCTGTGTGTTGGACTGTAACATTATTAGTCCATGATGGCTAAAATCTAAAGATTAAAAACTGAATATTCTCACTTGTTTTAACTCCAGTTTCATTTGTGACACAATGCTACATGGTCAGAACTATTAACAGGCAAATGAGGCGAATGAGGAGAATCCGTCAGTATCCCGTCAGTGTGAGTGTGTGTCAGACGTTCAGTGTGTTCTGGTGTGTGTCAGACGTTCAGTGTGTTCTGGTGTGTGTCAGGCGTTCAGTCTGTTCTGGTGTGTGTCAGGCATTCAGTGTTTTCTGGTGTGTGTCAGACGTTCAGTGTGTTCTGGTGTGTGTCAGGTGTTCAGTGTGTTCTGGTGTGTGTCAGGTGTTCAGTGTGTTCTGGTGTGTGTCAGGTGATCAGTGTGAGTGTGTGTCAGACGTTCAGTGTGAGTGTGTGTCAGATGTTCAGTGTGTTCTGGTGTGTGTCAGGCGTTCAGTGTGTTCTGGTGTGTGTCAGGCGTTCAGTGTGTTCTGGTGTGTGTCAGGCGTTCAGTGTGTTCTGGTGTGTGTCAGGTGTTCAGTGTGTTCTGGTGTGTGTCAGGTGTTCAGTGTGAGTGTGTGTCAGACGTTCAGTGTGAGTGTGTGTCAGGCGTTCAGTGTGTTCTGGTGTGTGTCAGGCGTTCAGTGTGTTCTGGTGTGTGTCAGGCATTCAGTGTGTTCTGGTGTGTGTCAGGCGTTCAGTGTGAGTGTGTGTCAGGCGTTCAGTGTTTTCTGGTGTGTGTCAGGCGTTCAGTGTGTTCTGGTGTGTGTCAGGCGTTCAGTGTGTTCTGGTGTGTGTCAGGCGTTCAGTGTGTTCTGGTGTGTGTCAGGCGTTCAGTGTGTTCTGGTGTGTGTCAGACGTTCAGTGTGAGTGTGTGTCAGACGTTCAGTGTGAGTGTGTGTCAGGCGTTCAGTGTGAGTGTGTGTCAGGCGTTCAGTGTGAGTGTGTGTCAGACGTTCAGTGTGAGTGTGTGTCAGACGTTCAGTGTGTTCTGGTGTGTGTCAGGCGTTCAGTGTGTTCTGGTGTGTGTCAGGCGTTCAGTGTGTTCTGGTGTGTGTCAGGCGTTCAGTGTGTTCTGGTTTGTGTCAGGCGTTCAGTGTGTTCTGGTGTGTGTCAGGCGTTCAGTGTGTTCTGGTGTGTGTCAGGTGTTCAGTGTGTTCTGGTGTGTGTCAGGTGTTCAGTGTGTTCTGGTGTGTGTCAGGTGTTCAGTGTGAGTGTGTGTCAGACGTTCAGTGTGAGTGTGTGTCAGGCGTTCAGTGTGTTCTGGTGTGTGTCAGGCGTTCAGTGTGTTCTGGTATGTGTCAGACGTTCAGTGTGTTTTGGTGTGTGTCAGACGTTCAGTGTGTTCTGGTGTGTGTCAGGCGTTCAGTGTGTTCTGGTGTGTGTCAGGCGTTCAGTGTGTTCTGGTGTGTGTCAGACGTTCAGTGTGAGTGTGTGTCAGACGTTCAGTGTGAGTGTGTGTCAGACGTTCAGTGTTCTGGTGTGTGTCAGACGTTCAGTGTGAGTGTGTGTCAGACGTTCAGTGTGTTCTGGTGTGTGTCAGGCGTTCAGTGTGTTCTGGTGTGTGTCAGACGTTCAGTGTGTTCTGGTGTGTGTCAGGTGTTCAGTGTGTTCTGGTGTGTGTCAGGCGTTCAGTGTGTTCTGGTGTGTGTCTGGTGTTCAGTGTGAGTGTGTGTCAGACATTCAGTGTGAGTGTGTGTCAGGCGTTCAGTGTGTTCTGGTGTGTGTCAGGCGTTCAGTGTGTTCTGGTGTGTGTCAGGTGTTCAGTGTGTTCTGGTGTGTGTCAGGCGTTCAGTGTGTTCTGGTGTGTGTCAGGCGTTCAGTGTGTTCTGGTGTGTGTCAGGCATTCAGTGTGTTCTGGTGTGTGTCAGACGTTCAGTGTGAATGTGTGTCAGACGTTCAGTGTGAGTGTGTGTCAGACGTTCAGTGTGAGTGTGTGTCAGGCGTTCAGTGTGAGTGTGTGTCAGGCGTTCAGTGTGAGTGTGTGTCAGATGTTCAGTGTGTTCTGGTGTGTGTCAGGCGTTCAGTGTGTTCTGGTGTGTGTCAGAAGTTCAGTGTGTTTTGGTGTGTGTCAGACGTTCAGTGTGTTCTGGTGTGTGTCAGGCGTTCAGTGTGTTCTGGTGTGTGTCAGGCGTTCAGTGTGTTCTGGTGTGTGTCAGACGTTCAGTGTGAGTGTGTGTCAGGCGTTCAGTGTGGTGTGTGTCAGGCGTTCAGTGTGAGTGTGTGTCAGGCGTTCAGTGTGAGTGTGTGTCAAGCGTTCAGTGTGAGTGTGTGTCAGGCGTTCAGTGTGTTCTGGTGTGTGTCAGATGTTCAGTGTGTTCTGGTGTGTGTCAGGTGTTCAATGTGAGTGTGTGTCAGGCATTCAGTTTGAGTGTGTGTCAGGCGTTCAGTGTGAGTGTGTGTCAGGCGTTCAGTGTGAGTGTGTGTCAGGCGTTCAGTGTGTTTTGGTGCGTGTCAGGCGTTCAGTGTGTTCTGGTGCGTGTCAGACGTTCAGTGTGTTCTGGTGTGTGTCAGGCGTTCAGTGTGTTCTGGTGTGTGTCAGGCGTTCAGTGTGTTCTGGTGTGTGTCAGATGTTCAGTGTGTTCTGGTGTGTGTCAGGCGTTCAATGTGAGTGTGTGTCAGGCGTTGAGTATGAGTGTGTGTCAGGCGTTCAGTATGAGTGTGTGTCAGGCGTTCAGTGTGAGTGTGTGTCAGGCGTTCAGTGTGAGTGTGTGTCAGGCGTTCAGTGTGTTCTGGTGTGTGTCAGGTGTTCAGTGTGAGTGTGTGTCAGGCGTTCAGTGTGTTCTGGTGTGTGTCAGGCGTTCAGTGTGAGTGTGTGTCAGGCGTTTAGTGTGTTCTGGTGTGTGTCAGACGTTCAGTGTGTTCTGGTGTGTGTCAGACGTTCAGTGTGTTCTGGTGTGTGTCAGGCGTTCAGTGTGTTCTGGTGTGTGTCAGACGTTCAGTGTGAGTGTGTGTCAGACGTTCAGTGTGAGTGTGTGTCAGGCGTTCAGTGTGAGTGTGTGTCAGGCATTCAGTGTGAGTGTGTGTCAGGCGTTCAGTGTGTTCTGGTGTGTGTCAGGCATTCAGTGTGAGTGTGTGTCAGGCGTTCAGTGTGTTCTGGTGCGTGTCAGACGTTCAGTGTGTTCTGGTGTGTGTCAGGCGTTCAGTGTGTTCTGGTGTGTGTCAGGCGTTCAGTGTGAGTGTGTGTCAGGCGTTTAGTGTGTTCTGGTGTGTGTCAGGCGTTCAGTGTGTTCTGGTGTGTGTCAGACGTTCAGTGTGAGTGTGTGTCAGGCGTTCAGTGTGTTCTGGTGTGTGTCAGACGTTCAGTGTGAGTGTGTGTCAGACGTTCAGTGTGAGTGTGTGTCAGACGTTCAGTGTGAGTGTGTGTCAGACGTTCAGTGTGAGTGTGTGTCAGGCATTCAGTGTGAGTGTGTGTCAGGCGTTCAGTGTGAGTGTGTGTCAGGCGTTCAGTGTGAGTGTGTGTCAGGCGTTCAATGTGTTCTGGTGTGTGTCAGGCGTTCAGTGTGTTCTGGTGTGTGTCAGACGTTCAGTGTGTTCTGGTGTGTGTCAGACGTTCAGTGTGTTCTGGTGTGTGTCAGACGTTCAGTGTGAGTGTGTGTCAGGCGTTCAGTGTGTTCTGGTGTGTGTCAGACGTTCAGTGTGAGTGTGTGTCAGGCGTTCAGTGTTTTCTGGTGTGTGTCAGACGTTCAGTGTGTTCTGGTGTGTGTCAGGCGTTCAGTGTGTTCTGGTGTGTGTCAGACGTTCAGTGTGAGTGTGTGTCAGGCGTTCAGTGTTTTCTGGTATGTGTCAGACGTTCAGTGTGTTCTGGAGTGTGTCGTCACCTGCTCTTGATCCACACTCACAATCAGCACTAGAGTTTAACTAGCTATAGATCTCTGCAGGACACTAGGAGGCTTTCCCAGTCTGTGGACGTTTTTTTTATGAGGTTATGGATTAGGGGTGGACGTTATGATTTTATTCAGTTGGGTAAAGCGGTCAATAAACACTCATTGATCAGGGAAAAGCCCTTTTTGTTTTTCTCTATTGGCTCACTACATTTAGGACAGTTTTCCTCCATACAATAATAATAATTATTCATTTACATTTATAGCTTTTCAATATTTCCAGTTTCCAGGTTACAGCTTTTCCAGTTTCACATTCTTCATTGAACTTGTTGTGGTGTAGATCTAATTTCAACTTTCACTTGAGTAAAAGAAGCATGATTGTATTTCTTGACATCATGAGGAGAAAGAGCACTTGTAGATCATAAGATCATATGAACAGGAGAAATAGCAGCGTTCAGTAGACTGTGCCTGTATACTATTCTTTTTAACAGTTGCCTGAATATTGAGCGTTAGTGATTTGATCTTGAGATTTATACATTCAGATGGCTCACATCACATTATTTTTTAAATATATAATTTGTAAAAACAGTTTCAGAGTTTGCAGTCTCTCCACATTCACCCACATAGCAAATGTCTTCTGGCCCAGATCCGGGCCACACAATGACTTTTCCTTTGGCCGAAGTACCTCAAAGTACCGACATTCTTTAATGTAGACACAAACTATGCCAATAAAGTACATTAAACTCAATAGAAAATCAGACTTAAAACACACATATCGTAACTGTGCAATAAAAAAAACATATTGCATTAGTTTTTCTATTTATTTTTATAAAGAACAAATCACCCAATAAAGAGTGAGTGTAACAAATAGACACATGTAACTTAATCATAATAATTTATTGTGTCAAAGAGCAGTACCACTGTAGTCTAATTACGATGCATTGCAGTTGCAATCCCCTCTGGCAGAATATAATAGTAGTGTAATTTAAGTTGTTAAACGCTGAAAATACTATCCTGATCCACTCCGTCAAGCCGTGCGTTTCTCATTCAAAACACGCATCACCGGAGACACGGCATGTTGCAATCTCTGACGAAACCAACGACAGACAATGAGCGTTTGAAATCGTACCCGTAAAACTTGTTTTAAAACTTCTTACTATAACTACAGAGGAAGGAGATACAGATCGCCAATGAATGCTGTTTGAATTTGGATCTGTTCCTCACACCAAGCATCACATGGATACAGGATTTAAATAAAAATTAAATACTTTCATGATTATTTTCTTTAATGCTTGTGCATGACAGCATACTAATAAAAAGTATGTGCCCTCATTCTCTATCATAGATCACTATGTGTCCCATGGTAAACCAAATAAATATTACATTATAACGGTTCTCTCTCTCTTTCTTTTCATGTAAGGATTCTAAGATTATTTGTATCAAGAATGATATAAAATTTAATGAAATTATAATTAAGTGCAGTTTAATGCACTTAACTGATTTGCTTAATTTTGAAATGATAATGTTTCATTCTGTTTTGACTTGCCATTTCAAAGACTGCATTTTAACAATACTACACTTCATTAAAATGTATGTGATCATTTAACCTTTATCATGCAATATTGTATTTATCTTGTTTATCATGGGTCACATAATATGCTGCCAGATCTTAGCCTGATGTGGGCCACATATCACTGGACTGATCTGGACCACACTCCTCACCAACATTCGGCCTCATGTTGTTTGCCGGATCCCCGCCGTGCCATCATTGCCACACGTGGCCCAGCTCTGGCTGAAAGGGTACATGCCATCGCAGACAGGAGGCCAGCAGTGCCACCTTGAGGCCACATGTGGGCCAAGTCCGTTTGCTATGTGGGCAGTATATGGAGCTGAATGATTATTTAATGCTCAGGCTGGTGACCTACTGTGTCCTGAGGAAACCATACTGAATGATTATGATTGACCGATTCACCCTGATCATTTTTTTGAAACCAATTAAAATGTTACAATCGGTGTCACATACTCACGTCTACAGTGTTGTCTGCTCAACACTGATCCTGCAGAATCGTGTGCTGCATGCTGTTTCCTACATGTTACAGGCACTCTTTCCTTTTGGCTGTGCTTTTTTCAGGAAAAGCTTTTGTTCAGAGAGAATATGAGTATGTTCTACAATGGAAAACTCCTGTCTTCATTTAGTATTGCTGCTGTCTCCAACAGATCCCTGTTCCTGGACTAGAATGTCCTTTTGTGCAGTCATTTTGAAGTTACTGCAGTATGTTAGGGTTAGGAAATACAATTTCAGTCTTTCTACTTCAGAATTTCATTAATTCTCTGTGTGCAATTGAGTGAATTGCTCAAGGGCACTTCAGTCGTGGTATTGGCAGCCAGAGACTCAAACCCACAACCCTAGGATTAGGAGTCAAACTCTCTAACCACTAGGCCACGACTTCCCCTTTATATTATTAGTGAAATTTACTTGCAATTTCTGAGTGAATATTTGAAAAAGTTAAAATAGTTGTCTTTGTCTGCATGTACGTGTATCAGAGGCAAGCGAGTAGAAGCTGTGCAGGTAAACCTCACTGCCCTGATCTCAAGAGCCTTGTTGTAAGTGCGTGGCTTCTCGTGCCACAGACCTGGGTTCGAGGCCTGTGCTACACTTTCTCTGTGTCATGAGAACGTGTGCGTAAGACGTTATGTCCTTTATGGCCACCAGAGTGCAAACCTCACTCTACTGCTAATCCATAAATTAAACCTCTAAGGATTTGCAAAATTAATTGTACTGAATTTTTTGCTGACTTGCAAGAAATGATTGAGTCAGAGAAAGGTCTTTGGGTGCGTTTGGTGCAGTCAGCAGAAAGCGTTTGCTCTGACTCTGAGCTGCAGGAGCCGAAAGCCCACGGCGCTGAGACTCTAACACACCGACAGACACTCACATGTGTGTGGATTCTGACAGGCAGCTCTAGCTCTGTGTGTGTGTGTGTGTGTGTGTTTGAAGTGAAGTGAAATTTTCAAAGATTTATTATAATGTTTTCCCAAAATGTCTGTGTGTGTTTTCCAGCATTGCATAATATTTACTATTTGTTATCATTTATTTGTTCCTCCATGCACTGGACACTGTTCTCCATGTTTTGCTGTAGGGTCTAATGAAGGATCTGTTCTGTGTATGTTATTGACTAATGTGTGATTTGAAAGCTTTGTTTGATTTTGAGCATAGGTGAAATGGTTTTGAAGCGATTGTTTTTGACAGAAGAGTCAGTGCTTCTGTGAATTTAGTTTGAAGGTTTGGATTTGTGTTTACATTTTTGAGAAAATGAGTGATGGTTTCAAGAAATGTGTTTTAGCAATTCATAAAAACTGTAAAACTGAATAATTCTGCTGAAGTTTGTGCTTCTGTCATCAGTTAGCCGCACCTTCTTTGATTTGATTGGCCATTCATTTTGATGGTAGCCTGGTTTTTGCGATTATTTTATACATTTTGACAAAAACTATTGCAAAATAATTAACCAATGTTATGTGACTAAAACATATTATAATAAGTCATGATGACAGATGTTTGTGGGTTTAGGTATATTGCATTTGGGTCAAAGCATCTTTACATTGTCAAACAAGAAAATCGTTCGTCAATAATGCAAGACAATAAAAAAGGTAATTTTTTTTTGTCATCCATTATTGATTCAGTGATTGTGATCATCCAGTTCAGCTCTCGTCCAATAGTGTCTTTGCAATCAATCAAGCATCCCCAGGTAAACAAGCCAAAGGAACCCTTACTCCATCAGTGACAGAAATGGAGAAAAAACTTTGGTAGAAACCTGACTCAGTCGAGCGGCCAGTTCTTTATCTAGATTTAAACTGCAAGAGTGTGTCTGCCTCCCGAAACAATGTTAGGTAGGTTATTCCAGGGTTTAGGTGCTAAATATGAAAAGGGTCTGTGGATCGCAATTGATTTTGATATTCTATGTATTATCAAATTGCCAAAGTTTTTTATTTCTGTTACGATTATGAACTTTCTGTTTCCTTATTTGGTCTTCCTGTTCTAGTTTTGGTTAATTGATTATTCCCCGCCTGTCTCCAGTTCCCTCATTACCTTCTGTTTGTTCAAATACCCGTTCGATTCCTCCTTGTCCGTGATTAGATGTGTCAATTTATGTATACTAAATGTGTCTATGAAGGTATACTGAATGTATACTGAATGTCTAAAGTTAATGTAATATAGTATCGTGTCTGTTATTCTCCTTCGTTTCCTAGTAAACTCCTCATTTGTTCCAGATCCTCCTCTTGCACTTTGTTTTACGTTTAGCACTACACCCATTTGTAACAATTTCTGCATTTGACATTTGTGAGCATAGGTCATAATTTAGATATATTTTTGAGATGGAAAAATGCAGTTTTACAAATGCTAGAAACATGGCTTTCTAAGGAAAGATTGCGATCAAATAGCACACCTAGGTTCCTAACTGATGACGAAGAATTGAAAGAGCAGCCATCGAGTCTTAGACAGTGTTTTAGATTATTATGTGCAGAGATTTTTAGTCCAATAATTAAAACCTGTATTTTTTTCAGAACTTAGCCTTAGGAAATAACTAGTCATCCAGTTTTTATATCAGCTATGCATTCTGTTAGTTGGAATTGGTAGATTTCTTCAGGCCACAAAGAAGTCATCAGCATAACAGTTCAATCTAACATAGTGTTTCCTGATGATATCTCTCAAGGGTAACATATAAAGTGTGAAGAGTAGCGGCCCTAGTACTGAGCCTTGAGGTACTCCGTACTGCACTTGTGATTGATATTATATGTCTTCATTCACTGCTACGAACTGATGATGGTCAGATAAGCAAGATTAGAACCATACCAAAGCAGTTCCACCAATGCCAACATAATTTTGTAGTCTACTAACGCAGTGTCAAACGCAGCACTAAGATCCAATAACACTAATAGAGCAATACAACCACAGTCAGATGATAAGAGCAGGTCATTTGTAACTTGAAGGAGAGCAGTCTCAGTATGATACGGTCTAAATCCTGACCTGAAATCCTCACATATACCATTTCTCTCTCAGAAGGAAAATAGCTAGATAGAGGATACTGCCTTTTCTATTATTTTTTGATAGAAAAGGGAGATTTGAGATTGGTCTATAATTAACTAGTTTGTAAATAACCTAACTAACTAATTCTTCAAGATCAAGCTGTGTATTTTTTAATGAGAGATTTTATTAGCCAGATAATGGCCCATTTTAATCAAAGGTGACATAGATGTGTATCTTTAGTGAAGCAGTGCTCTAACTGTCAATCAGTATTCTGGAGGTGTCTCCTGTGTGATGTCCTATATATCTTCTCACATTTAGACAAATAATGATTTAACCATGAGGACCATCGTAAGACACATCTGCGGTTTGAGCCTTTGGCGCTGTGACGCATTAGCATCAGGAATGAACCGTTAATGTCATTATAGAATCCTTCAGGGAACTAATTCCACACAAGGTCAGTAATTCCAGTGATAGGAAATACAGTTATGCTAATATTTTGTAGTGCTAGAACAGCCATCTATATTCATTCCCATGAACCGATCTTAAGCAGTTTCAGCATGTACCACTTCCAGCAAAGGCTTGACAGGAACGTGTGTCTAATGACAGGTGTCTCAGGGCTCTAGAGCTTCTTGAGATTATTCATCCAGCCAGATGATCTATAGGGGTTATCAGTTTTGACTATGAACACCTTATCAGCTGTATTTTACATACTGTGCAGTGAAAATATGAATGGAGGATCATCTTATTCACCTTGTGTCGACTGTGGTTTGCAGTCGATTTGTGGCATGTGGTTTGAAACCACATTCCCACATCATTATATTAGACAGTGGACAAGACTTCTACTTCAGCCTCAGCTTTATGTTTGGTCATTCAAATGTGTATTAGCTTTCTGCTAAAATCTATTAAATCAGCTTTTTGATTTTATTATGTTCCACCATTATTACATTATTGTTTGTATGGCAGACATAAATGATCAAACCATGAAATAAATGCTGAAGTATAATCAAGTTTGTTCTTTGCTGGCTGCATGGCAAGTTTCTCTGTCCCTCATTTTTTATACAGCTGTGTTCAGAGTTCCAGTCCACTACTTAGTGTAGACTGTATACCTGGTTTACTATTTATTTTGAAGTATGTGAAACTGTATACACATTATTATGTAATACATTATTGAAACTGACATTTGAAATAGTTCTACTTTGTTGTCTCATTTAATTTAGCAAGTAGTCTCCAGTTATGATATTCATCAATTATTTATTATTTATAATTTATCTAATTTATATCAAATGGGTCTATCTGTCAAATCAACCAAATTTCAGACTTATTTTTAAGTAAACTTTTCCTTTGCCATGCACATAGCCATAGTTACTGGAACTAGGAAAAACTGAATTTAAAAGTTTCTGTGTTCTATGCTTATCCCTTCATGTCATGCACAGAGTGGTTTTGTGCTTCTGACTCCCCAGCATGATATTAGTTCATGATAACATGTTTATTCTTGAGGTTTCTTCACTGCATGTTTTTGGGAATATTTAATTTGACTGAGAGTCCATTAGCTGTGAACCATCAGCAATATTGAGGCTCTTTCTGTATCAGGTCCGGAAAAGGGTTATTATAGAATGATTAAACCAGTTTGTGAGAGGCCATTTATTTGATGTCATTAGATGGGCTTTTTTGTAGCACTTTCACTTTTCTTTTTGTCATATCGAGTTATTTCTAAATTGTTCCCTTCTGTAATAATATCCAAACCAAAACCTGTTATTCAAGGATGATTTGCTTTTCATAAGACCTGTGATTCATTCAATCTGTAGATGCTAGATTGGGTAAAGGCACAGAGTCTGCATTCATATTTTGGTTTGCTTTAAGTCTTGTTTATGTTTGATGCATTCACTGTGACGCAGATCAGCGCAGATGGAGCTCTCGAGGATTCATGCTTCACGGTCGTCTCCTGTGTGACAGCTGCAGTGCATAGAAAATATCATACATCTACACTTTTAAGAAAAGGGTTTCTAAACAGTACCAGAAAAGGCTTTTTCGGCTTTTTCTCATTGTCATTAGGATATATACCCAAAACCTTCAAACTGGCTGTTATTAAGCCTCTCATCAAAAAACCACAACTTGACCCCAAAGAACTAGTTAATTATAGACCAATCTCGAATCTCCCTTTTCTGTCCAAGATACTAGAAAAGGTGGTATCCTCACAATTATATTCCTTCTTAGAGAAAAAATGGTATATGTGAGTACTTCCAGTCAGGATTTAGACCGTATCATAGTACTGAGACTGCTCTCCTTAGAGTTACAAATGATCTGCTCTTATCATCTGATCGTGGGTGTATCTCTCTATTAGTTTTATTGGATCTTAGTGCTGCGTTTGACACAATTGACCACAACATTCTTTTGCATAGACTTGAACACTTTGTTGGCATCAGTGGAAGTGCTTTAGCATGGTTTAAATCGTACTTATATGACCACCATCAGTTCGTAGCAGTGAATGAAGATGTATTATATAGATCACAAGTGCAGTATGGAGTACTTCAAGGCTCAGTACTAGGGCCGCTACTCTGCACACATTATATGTTACCCTTGGGAGATATCATCAGGAAACATTGTGTTAGCTTTCTCTGTTATACTGATGATACTCAGCTCTATATTTCTTTGGGGCCCGGTGAAACACACCAATTTGAAAAACTAATGGAATGCATAGTCGATATAAAAAACTGGATGACAAATAATTTCTTACTGCTAAATTCAAAAAAAAAAAAAAAACAGAGGTATTAATTATAGGACCTAAAAACTCTACTTGTAATTACCTAGAACACTGTCTAAGACTTGATGGTAGCTCTGTCAATTCTTCATCATCAGTTAGGAAACTAGGTGTGCTATTTGATCGCAATCTTTCCTTAGAAAGCCTTGTTTCTAGCATTTGTAAAACTGCATTTTTCCATCTCAAAAATATATCTAAATTACGGCCTATGCTCTCAATGTCAAATGCAGAAATGCTAATCCATGCATTTATGACCTCAAGGTTAGATTATTGTAATGCTTTATTGGGTGGTTGTTCTACACGCTTAGTAAACAAACTACAGCTAGTCCAAAATGCAGCAGCAAGAGTTCTTACTAGAACCAGGAAGTATGACCATATTAGCCCGGTCCTGTCCACACTGCACTGGCTCCCTATCAAACATCGTATAGATTTTAAAACATTGTGAATTACTTATAAAGCCCTGAATGGTTTTGCACCTCAGTATTTGAATGAGCTCCTTTTACATTATAATCCTCTATGTCCGCTACTTCTCAAAACTCAGGCAATTTGATAATACCTAGAATATCAAAATCAACTGCGGGTGGCAGATCCTTTTCCTATTTGGCGCCTAAACTCTCGGGGGGCAGACACACTCTTGCAGTTTAAACGTATCCAGACCAGATGGTGGATCAGCACCTAGAAAGGACCTCTACATCCCTGAAAGACAGCAGAGACCAGGACAACTAGAGCCCAGATACAGATCCCCTGTAAGGAACTTGTCTCAGAGGAGCACCAGGACAAGACCACAGGAAACAGATGATTCTTCTGCACAATCTGACTTTGCTGCAGTCTGGAATTGAACTACTGGTTTCGTCTGGTCAGAGGAGAACTGGCCCCAACTGAGCCTGGTCTCTCCCAAGGTTTTTTTCTCCATTCTGTCACCGATGGAGTTTCGGTTCCTTGCCGCTGTCGCCTCTGGCTTGCTTAGTTGGGGTCACTTCATCTACAGCGATATCATCGACTTGATTGCAAATAAATGCACAGACACTATTTAAACTGAACAGAGATGACATCACTGAATTCAATGATGAACTGCCTTTAACTATCATTCTGCATTATTGACACACTGTTTTCCTAATGAATGTTGTTCAGTTGCTTTGACGCAATGTATTTTGTTTAAAGCGCTATAAAAAAAAGGTGACACATGATGTTTGTTGCTGCCCAGATTTCCCTCGAATTACCGTCTGCAGAAACTGACTCTAGTTGCCAAGAGTCAGAGCCAATCTGCAGATCTGAGTTGACAAATTTCATAGAAAATTGCATAGTGCATGATGAGCACAAGTTCTTTGTTATTTTTTTTTTACTTAAGAACTTTTTAACTTCCACCCAGTCGGAGGATATTAAACATGTTTTATTATATTCATGGTAACACTTTAGTATAGAGACCAGTTCTTATTATTAACTAGTTGCTTAATAACATGTCTATTATAAACATATTGGCTGTTTATTATATCAATATCACACGAAGAGTGCCATTTCAGTTTTTCTCAAAAAATCTGCATGATTAAAATGTGATATTAAGTTACTACAAACAATAATTTAATTACAAATACAAAATGGTGCAGAATAATGTAATATATGAATGAATAATATCCTAAAGAACCTTTTTGCCAAAAGGGTTCTTTCTTGTCATCATAGAACCTTTTTAGCATAAAAGGTTCTCTGGAGTTGAATAAAGAACCCTATGGTTCTATATAGAATCCCAATGAACCCTTTTTTCTAAGAGTGTGTTGTCATAACGTTCACCTTGGAGATTGAAAATGTTTCTTTTTTGAGACACCAGGTGCCCAAATTCAGACCCAGAACAATAAAACCCACAGAAGAGGTGGGAGTTCAAAGGAGGAATCTTTATATTACCAAACTGCAGGGAGAGGAAGAGTTTAGGATCAGTGGTAAGGACAATCATTGGTTTTCAGACAGTCTATCAGAGCTAATCTGTTTGAGAAATAAAATGTGGGCACAAGCCAGATTTTCCGACTCTTCTGCTGATTAGAGTGCATTTAGAACTGTAAGAAACAAGTGTACTTCGATGATTACAAAGTCCAAATCTGATTTTTTTTTAAGTCAACCACAGAAAACTTAAACAATCCTTTAAAGTTTTGTCGAGTTCACGTGTGACCTCAAATCTCCCTGATCAGATTCTTATTGGTTTAGATGAAATAAGATTAAGCAGTCATAGTCAATCAGTTTAATAAACACTTTATTCAGGCTGGATTCATATTTAATCAAAACGTAAATAAATCTGTCCCATGTCCAGCCATGTCAGCATCTGAAAATATAAATCGGGAATTATTTTTTTTCAAACCGATTTCAGTTTCAGAAGTTCATAAAGCCCTCAGAGACATTGATCACAAAAAGTCAGCAGGCACAGATAATCTGGATCCCTTTCTGTTAAAAGTGGCAGCTGATATCATTGCTGAGCCCATAGTGCATATTTTTTATTTTAATCTTCTTTCTAACTCCATTCCTAAAAGTTGGAAAGCAGCCTATGTTCTCCCTTTACATAAAGGTGGAGACCCATCAGAATTGAATAATTACCGGCAACTCCGTTGATGCTCTGTAAAAATAAACTCCATCCACTGGTCCCTTAATGCTGTTTTTTTTGGTAATCTGTGCAGGGTTGTCTTGCCCTGGCAACCAAAAATACACTTCTTTTGTGACATTTCGCGACGCTCTCGCTCTGATCAGTGAATGACTCTGCTCTCAGTGCTCTGCTATACGGGAGCACGCGCTCTTCCGGCAGACGTGCCCTAGGACCCATATAAGGAAATTCCGCTCCATCTAACGTCACACAGAGCCATACTCGAAAAAAACTTTCCGAAACTTGTGACAAACCGGAAGGAGTATTTTTGGAACAGAAATACTCCTTCAAACGTACAACTTCATTTTTGAAACTTTGTCCATGTTTAGCATGGGAATCCAACTCTTTAACAGTGTAAAAAACTCAGTATGCATGAAATAGCATTTCACCCCCCCTTTAAATAATTTTCAGTCAGGGTTCAGAAGTGGCCATAGCACTATCACTGCTGCTACATTAGTGACAAATGGTATTATTGGGGCCTTAGATAAGAAGCAACATTCTGCTGCATTATTTGTTGATCTTTCCAAGGCATTTGATTCGGTTGATCATGGATTGCTATTGACCAAACTACGTTCAGTTGGTTTAAGTGAGAAGGCTGTAGCATGGTTCCAGAATTATTTGGTAGATCGTATTCAGTGTGTTTATGCTGAAGGTTATAAATCTGATTTTCTTGAGATAACTAAAGGTGTCCCTCAAGGATCAATCTTAGGACCCATTCTGTTTTCAATTTTTATAAATGATTTGGATAGAGATGTTCAAGCCAAATTACATTTATATGCTGTTGATACAGTGGTTTACACCCAGGCTTCCACCATTTCAGTAGAAGTGCAGGAACTTCAGACTGCATTTCAGGCATTGCAATACACATTACTGAGTCTAAAATTGGTTTTAAATACACAGAAAACAAAGTTTATGGTCTTCTCAAAAGCTTGAGCACAGCTACTTGACAATTGTGGCATTTTGTCATCAGATGATGGGAAATCAATTGAGAGAGTGTCTTCATACAGGTATTTGGGGATATGGATTGACCTGATAAATTGACCTGTTTCCCTTACAGGATAGACGATAAGCTATCCTTCAATGAACATATTACTGCTTTAGTTAAGAAACTTAAAGTCAAGCTCGGCTTCTATTTCAGAAACAAATCTTGCTTTACTTTTAGTGCTAGGAAGAAACTTGTGGAAGCTACTTTTCTGCCTGTAATTGATTATGGAGATATATTGTACATGCATGCTGCATTTTCCATTCTGCGTCATGTAGATTCAGTTTACCATGCATCACTACAATTCATAACAAATACAAAGTACCTTACCCATCACTGCATGATTTAGTTGGTTGGACATCTCTTAAAATTGGTAGACAACAGCACTGGTATATCTTTATTTATAAAGATATTCTTGGCAAATTTCCACTGTACCTCTGTAACCTCCTCTCTGTTTGCTCTGGTATCTATCAGCTACGCTCATCAAAGTGGTTGCTTTTTAATGTGCCACGGGTTACAATCGAATTGGGAAAAACTGCCTTTTCTTATTTAGCACTTTGGGGGTGGAACAATCTACAAAAAGAGCTAAAGTTAGAAACACTTATGTCCATAAATGAATTTAACACTACTGTAAAGAGTGTTGTGATGGAGACATGTTCTTGTTTTTCTTAAGAGTCTCATTGTGTTTTATATATTTTTTTAAATATTTTTTACTTCTTTTGTGATTTGGCTGCTACCTTGGCCAGGTCTCTTTTGCAAAAGAGATTCTGAATCTCAATGGGACCTCCTGGTTAAATAAAAGTATATTAATAAATCTGCAAGATTTGAGATGTGATCCAACCACCTCAGAGAAAACCAGTGTTGAGCTGCTGCAAGAGCTTTTGGAGCACAGCAGCTGTGGTCAAAGAGTTCTGTGTTCTGATTGGTGGATGATGATGATGAGTGGATAAAGACTAGAACAATCAAATAGTGAAAGAGTGATCTGCTCACTTGGTTATGTTTGTGGATGTTTCGACGTAAGCAGCTCGGAATGGAAATATTGATATTTTATTGGTGAACAACATACTTTTCGTACCTTAAAATCAGTAAATGTTATGAAATTAGAGAACTAAGCCAATAGTAGCGCTGGCTGTGTCATTTGATTTGGATGGGAACTTCAGATTGTGAATCATTTGAGTCATCTTGGGAGTTCAGAACGTGATTCATTTGAGTCATTTTGGGAGTTCGGAGCGGGATTGCGATTTATTTGAGTCAGTTTGGGGATCGCGAATCATTTGAATCAGTTCGGGAGTTCGTAGCGGGATCGCGAATCATTTGAGTCAGTTGGGGATCGCAAATCATTTGAATCAGTTCGGGAGTTTGGAGCAGGATCGCGAATCATTTGAGTCAGTTTGGGAGTTCGGAGCGGGAGCGCCAATGATTTCAATAAGTCTGGGATTTCAAAGCGTGTTCGGGAATCATTTGAGTCAGTTTGGGGATCGCGAATCATTTGAGTCAATTCGGGAGTTCGTAGCGGGATCGCGAATCATTTGAGTCAGTTGGGGATCGCAAATCATTTGAATCAGTTCGGGAGTTTGGAGCAGGATCGCGAATCATTTGAGTCAGTTTGGGAGTTCAAAGCGGGTTCGCGAATCATTTGAGTCATAATGGGGATTGCGAATCATTTGAGTCAGTTTAGGAGTTCGTAGCGGGATCGCGAATCATTTGATTCAGTTTGGGAGGTCGTAGCGGGATCGCGAATCATTTGAGTCAGTTTTGGAGTTCGTAGCGGGATTGCGAATCATTTGAGTCAGTTTGGGGATCGCTAATCATTTGAATCAGTTTGGCAGTTCGTAGCGGGTTCGCGAATCATTTGAATCAGTTCGGGAGTTCAAAGCGGGTTCCCGAATTATTTGAGTCATTTTGGTGATCTCGAATCATTTCAATCATTTCAAGAGTTCGTAGCGGGATTGCGAATCATTTGAGTGAGGTTGGGAGGTCGTAGCGGGATTGCGAATCATTTGATTCAGTTTGGGGTTTGCGAATCATAGCTGCATGGATAGGCATTTTTAACTAATTTAGTAGCTACGCGTGTTTAGGTGTGATACGTGAACTCATATTTTTTGTTTTAATGATATGCCTGGAACTTGTGTGGAATGTGTATTTCAATGCCTGAAATGCAGTGCAGGAACTTCAGACTGCATTTCAGTCATTGCAATACACATTATTGAGTCTAAAATTGGTGTAAATACACAGAAAACAAAGTTTATGGTCTTCTCAAAAGCTCGAGCACAGCTACTTGACAATAGTGGCATTTTGTCATCAGATGATGGGAAATCAATTGAGAGAGTGTCTTCATACAAGTACTTTGGGATGTGGATAGACTATAAGCTATCCTTCAATTGAACATATTACTGCTTTAGTTAAACTTAAAGTCAAGCTCGGCTTCTATTTCAGAAACAAATATTGCTTTACATTTAGAAACTTGTGGAAGTTACTTTTCTGCCTGTAATTGATTATGGAGATATATTGTACATGCATGCTGCATTTTCCATTCTGCGTCATGTAGATTCAGTTTACCATGCATCACTACAATTCATAACAAATACAAAGTACCTTACCCATCACTGCATGATTTAGTTGGTTGGACATCTCCTAAAATTGGTAGACAACAGCACTGGTATATCTTTATTTATAAAGATATTCTTGGCAAATTTCCACTGTACCTCTGTAACCTCCTCTCTGTTTGCTCTGGTATCTATCAGCTACGCTCATCAAAGTGGTTGCTTTTTAATGTGCCACGGGTTACAATCGAATTGGGAAAAACTGCCTTTTCTTATTTAGCACTTTGGGGGTGGAACAATCTACAAAAAGAGCTAAAGTTAGAAACACTTATGTCCATAAATGAATTTAACACTACTGTAAAGAGTGTTGTGATGGAGACATGTTCTTGTTTTTCTTAAGAGTCTCATTGTGTTTTATATATTTTTTTAAATATTTTTTACTTCTTTTGTGATTTGGCTGCTACCTTGGCCAGGTCTCTTTTGCAAAAGAGATTCTGAATCTCAATGGGACCTCCTGGTTAAATAAAAGTATATTAATAAATCTGCAAGATTTGAGATGTGATCCAACCACCTCAGAGAAAACCAGTGTTGAGCTGCTGCAAGAGCTTTTGGAGCACAGCAGCTGTGGTCAAAGAGTTCTGTGTTCTGATTGGTGGATGATGATGATGAGTGGATAAAGACTAGAACAATCAAATAGTGAAAGAGTGATCTGCTCACCTGGTTATGTTTGTGGATGTTTCGACGTAAGCAGCTCGGAATGGAAATATTGATATTTTATTGGTGAACAACATACTTTTCGTACCTTAAAATCAGTAAATGTTATGAAATTAGAGAACTAAGCCAATAGTAGCGCTGGCTGTGTCATTTGATTTGGATGGGAACTTCAGATTGTGAATCATTTGAGTCATCTTGGGAGTTCAGAACGTGATTCATTTGAGTCATTTTGGGAGTTCGGAGCGGGATTGCGATTTATTTGAGTCAGTTTGGGGATCGCGAATCATTTGAATCAGTTCGGGAGTTCGTAGCGGGATCGCGAATCATTTGAGTCAGTTGGGGATCGCAAATCATTTGAATCAGTTCGGGAGTTTGGAGCAGGATCGCGAATCATTTGAGTCAGTTTGGGAGTTCGGAGCGGGAGCGCCAATGATTTCAATAAGTCTGGGATTTCAAAGCGTGTTCGGGAATCATTTGAGTCAGTTTGGGGATCGCGAATCATTTGAGTCAATTCGGGAGTTCGTAGCGGGATCGCGAATCATTTGAGTCAGTTGGGGATCGCAAATCATTTGAATCAGTTCGGGAGTTTGGAGCAGGATCGCGAATCATTTGAGTCAGTTTGGGAGTTCAAAGCGGGTTCGCGAATCATTTGAGTCATAATGGGGATTGCGAATCATTTGAGTCAGTTTTGGAGTTCGTAGCGGGATCGCGAATCATTTGATTCAGTTTGGGAGGTCGTAGCGGGATCGCGAATCATTTGAGTCAGTTTTGGAGTTCGTAGCGGGATCGCGAATCATTTGAGTCAGTTTGGGGATCGCTAATCATTTGAATCAGTTTGGCAGTTCGTAGCGGGTTCGCGAATCATTTGAATCAGTTCGGGAGTTCAAAGCGGGTTCCCGAATTATTTGAGTCATTTTGGTGATCTCGAATCATTTCAATCATTTCAAGAGTTCGTAGCGGGATTGCGAATCATTTGAGTGAGGTTGGGAGGTCGTAGCGGGATTGCGAATCATTTGATTCAGTTTGGGGTTTGCGAATCATAGCTGCATGGATAGGCATTTTTAACTAATTTAGTAGCTACGCGTGTTTAGGTGTGATACGTGAACTCATATTTTTTGTTTTAATGATATGCCTGGAACTTGTGTGGAATGTGTATTTCAATGCCTGAAATGCAGTGCAGGAACTTCAGACTGCATTTCAGTCATTGCAATACACATTATTGAGTCTAAAATTGGTGTAAATACACAGAAAACAAAGTTTATGGTCTTCTCAAAAGCTCGAGCACAGCTACTTGACAATAGTGGCATTTTGTCATCAGATGATGGGAAATCAATTGAGAGAGTGTCTTCATACAAGTACTTTGGGATGTGGATAGACTATAAGCTATCCTTCAATTGAACATATTACTGCTTTAGTTAAACTTAAAGTCAAGCTCGGCTTCTATTTCAGAAACAAATATTGCTTTACATTTAGAAACTTGTGGAAGTTACTTTTCTGCCTGTAATTGATTATGGAGATATATTGTACATGCATGCTGCATTTTCCATTCTGCGTCCTGTAGATTCAGTTTACCATTCATCACTACAATCCATAACAAATACAAAGTCCCTTACCCATCACTGCATTCTTTATGATTTAGTTGGTTGGACATCTCTTAAAATTGGTAGACAACAGCACTGGTATATCTTTATTTATAAAGATATTCTTGGCAAATTTCCACTGTACCTCTGTAACCTCCTCTCTGTTTGCTCTGGTACCTATCAGCTACGCTCGTCAAAGTGGTTGCTTTTTAATGTGCCACAAGTTATAACCAAATTGGGAAAAACGGCCTTTTCTTATTTAGCATCTTGGGGGTGGAATAATCTACAAAAAGAGCTAAAGTTAGAAACCCTTATGTCCATAAATGAATTAAAAACTACTGTAAAGATTGTTGTGATGGAGACATGTTCTTATATATATATATATATATATATATATATATATATATATATATATATATATATATATATATTTATATTTTGTACTTCTTTTATCGTGAAAATGTCATTTGGTGTTTGTTATGTAAGCCTTTGTTGTGATTTGGCTGCTACCTTGGCCAGGTATCTCATGCAAAAGAGATTCTGAATCTCAATGGGAATTTCGATGGGAAATTCGGATTGTGCATCATTTGAGTCAATTTGGGAGTTCAGAACGTGATTCATTTGAGTCATTTTGGGAGTTTGGAGTGGGATCGCTAATCAAGTCAGTTGGGGAGTTCAAAGCGGGTTTGCGAATCATTTGAGTCAGCTTGGGGATCGCGGATAATTTGAATCAGTTCGGGAGTTCGTAGCGTGATCGCGAATCATTTGATTCAGTTTGGGAGTTCTGAGCGGGATTGCGAATCATTTGAGTCAGTTCGGCAGTTCAAAGCAGGTTCGCGAATCATTTGAATCAGTTCGGGAGTTCGTAGCGGCGGGATCGCGAATCATTTGAGTCAGTTCGGGAGTTCAAAGCGGGGTTTGCGAATCATTTGAATAATTTTGTGGATGGCGAATCATTTGAATCAGTTCGGGAGTTCTGGAGATATGTTGTACATGGATGCTGCATTTTCCATTCTGCGTCATGTAGATTCAGTTTACCATGCATCACTACGATTCATAACAAATACAAAGTCCCTTACCCATCACTGCATTCTTCATGATTTAGTTGTTTGGACAATCATTCGTTCACAAATGGCCCTTATATGGGGTTTTAGTGGGACCACAGTGGGTCAGAACTGGGCCCCATTTATATTTCTTTATTAAAGGTGCTTTAGGGAACTGTGTAAAAAAATATTTTGTACATATTTATTAAACCTGTCATTATGTCCTGACATAATTTGTGAAAAAAATCAAGCTCCTCTGGCTCCTCCCAGTGGTCCTATTGCCATTTGCAGAAACTCCATCGCTCCCGGTAAAAAATAACCAATCAGAGCTGCGGTCCGTAACTTTGTTTGTGTTCAAAATGTAGAAAAATGTATATAATAAGCGAGTACACCATTAATCCATTTTCCAAACCTTGTTTTTGGCTTGTCCTGAATCACTAGGCTGCACCTATAATAAGTGTTGAAGTATTCGGACTATTTTAGATTGCTTCGGGGATACCGCGGCGGAGTAACCCAGTACCTTTGTGATTCTTCATAGACATAAACTGAGAGAAGTAGTTCCGGCTACGATGTTCTTCCGCAAGACGCAAGCAGTTCTGTTTATTAACCGCTAGAGCGTCAAAAGTTCCCTACCGCAGCTTTAATTCCTCTGGATAAAGTTAATGTGCTAATATGAAATAAAATTCTGATTTTTTTTATTGACCTAAAAAATTGGTGCTTAATACATTTTAAATTACATGTTAAAATATTTCAAATGTGAAGAAAATGACTTCAACTCAGAATCTCTAAATCACATTTTTTATTGGGTAAAATAAAATAAAACAGGATAAAAACTGGATAAAAATAAGGTAACACTTTCTATGAAGCCCATATTTATAATACATTATAAGGCATTATAATGAATGCATAATGCATTATACAGCTTGTGAGATGTTGAGGGTTATATGAGTGTTTCTGTGGAGCTACTAATGTTAATTGATGTGAGCTTAATACTCTTAACTGAAAAAAAATGCAATCTTTTATATGGTTACATTTTATTTGATGGTCGCCTTAATCAATCGATTATAAGCAACTTTGCCACTACATGCCAACTATCTCTCATTAGATTATCAGAGTGCTCAAGAATGGTTGAATCTAGTGTGGTAGAATAAGCTGACATACTTGCAAAGACACCTATGTCAGTTTATCTGTTGGTTTACCATCAAAATAAAGTGTTAGCATGTACTTTCAGTAGCAGACATAGTAATATTCTAATGACCTCTAGTTGATATAGTACTTATCAACAGCTGTCTAAAGGGTACCATCAAAATAATCAAAGTTATATTGCAATAAAAAAAATTCAAAGCAAATGTGTCATATTACAAATTCATCTGATCTGGTATCTGATATTATGGCTGTTTGAGAGAAAACTTTTTTTATTTATTATTATTATTATTATTACTACTACTACTACTTATAAGTGGTCTTTGAACACTTAAAGTAAAGTAACATCAGAAAAATGGCACAATATGAGACTTATATTATAACTATGAGAAATATAATTGTAAAAGTGGATGGAACATGTTCATTGTGTTATAAACAATCATACTCTTAAAAGCTATAACCACAAATAAGTAAATATATTAAACCTGTTCTTATGAATATTCATGAGATGATCCAACATATTATAAGTTGTATTATAATGCATCCCTTATAATGCTTTAAGAACACCCTTATCATGTATAATATGGGCTTCATAGAAAGTGTTAAATAAAAAATACTTCAACAGAAAGAACAGGATGAAATGGTATTATTCCTGGGCCTGTGTGGACTTCTCAGCTTCATACCTAAAAAAAACAGTAAAGAAAGAAAAACAGAAAAGGCAATTACTTTAAAATACTACTAAAACATTTTAAAAAGCATTAAAAATCATGCATGGTTAAAATTAAGTTGTGCCAGTACTTCCTATTTTTGCCCAAGTTATACTACTAAAGGTGAACAATATGTATAAGTTAAATATTAACAAGTTAAAAGTGACACTCTTCAGTTTAGAAATGTAATTTTAAAAGTACTATTATTTTATAATATATTCAGTAACACAAGTTATTGCTTCACACCAACAGCTTTATTCATGATTCATCTTTTATTTTTCAGAGCTGAATTTTAACATCACAGCATTACCAGAATATTGACCATATTTCATCAATGAACATATATATAGCCTACAAGTAAAATCATAGATAACATATTGTGTCAGTGGAAAATAAATGGTGTAAATATAAAAATAAAAGTTTGAAGAGTTAATCTACTTAATTAGTAAGGCTATACAACAATATATGAAACACATATCATCTCAAAACATATAAAATGGTCTTCTTTATAGCGACGACTCTTCCCGTCTGCCTCAAGATGGTCAGCTGGTCAGTTAGCACCACTGTGAATCATTTGAGTCAGTTCGGGAGTTTGGAGTGGGTTCGCAAATCATTTGAGTCAGTTTGGGGATCGCAAATCATTTGAATCAGTTCGGGAGTTCAGAGCGGCTTCGCGGATCATTTGAGTCAGTTTGGGAGTTCAAAGCAGGTTCGCAAATCATTTGAATCAGTCCGGGAGTTCGTAACTGGTTCGCAAATCATTTGAGTCAGTTCGGGAGTTTGGAGCGGGTTTGCAAATCATTTTAGTCAGTTTGGGGATCGCAAATTATTTGAATCAGTTTGGGAGTTCGGAGAGGCTTCGCAAATCATTTGAATCAGTTCGGGAGTTCAAAGCAGGTTCGTGAATCATTTGAGTCAGTTTGGGGATCGCGAATCATATGAATCAGTTCGGGAGTTCGGAGCGGGTTCGCGAATCATTTGAATCATCATAGCTGTATATGGATAGGCATTTTCTAAATCATGTAGGTAGTTCTAATTATGTTTTCCAAGCGTGTTTAGTTATGATAATGTGAACTCGTATTTTTTGTTTTAATGATGTGCCTTTTAACAGTATCAAGTATATTCAAAAACTAAACAAATAGTGCCTAAAAAGTGCACGCATCTAGGCTAATGTGAAGTTACATTATGATGTCATACTAGTGCACGTGTGCATTTTGAGTGCATTCTTTCACTGCATTATTCTGTGTATTCAAATGCATTTATGAATGCATGAGAATGATCTCAAAATTCAAGATATAGGGTTAGAAAATGTATACCGTATTCCAGGGCCGGCTTTGCCGAAAGGCGACACAGGCGGCCGCCTGGGACGCCATCTGCTGGACAGGGCGCAAAATTGCAGAATTAAAAAAAAATGTACAAATTAATTGTATGTATTGTATTATGAAAGCTGCGCACACGCAGTACACTTTTACTGTGCACTGTCCACACACTGCTTGTATTTGTCCATTTCTTTTACTAGATTTACAATCCTTAAAAATGACAGGCAGCTGTCAAAGTCACGCACGTTGCTCAGCAACCGGGAGTGGCGCGAAAACATCTGACAGCTGGTTTTAGCACTTTAAATGATGAGGTAAAAGCCCCCCCCCCCCAATCCCCCCCCCCCACCCCCCCCCCCGGCGGTTGTAGGCTATAAACTTTTATGATGAAAAGAACACCCAAGCCATCGGGATAGGCATTATTATTGTTATTATTTATTATTATTATTATATCAATTTACCAAAGGAACTTTTTGCGGTAGGCTATGAGCTAACAGCAACAACATGCTTTGTTACAGCAGTGGAGTGGTCTACGTGATACGCAGGTATACGCCGTATACCCACTCTTTGTGTAAATAGCCAACAATCTTTTCAAACTTTGCCAAACCTAAAATTAAAACACTATAACTGCTTGTCCTTGAGGTTAGATCATAATGCATCTCTATTGTTTTCTACTGTATCCTTCAGTTTGTTGCTTTTAAAGAGTTGTTGTGTGAACATTTAAAATAAATAATCAATAACTATGGTATAACTGTGGAGTTTTTTTTCCCGGGGGGGGGGGGGTTCTCTCGCCTTGAGCACCAAATAACCTAGAGCCGGCCTTTGTTCGGTCTGCTAGTGTGTGATTGTTTAGTGTATGATAGCTAGTGTTTCCACTTTGAATGTTTACAAACTCAGATATTGTATATGATGTCTAGGGTTTTAAAATCTTTTTTTTTTTTTTTTTTTTTTTTTTTTTACAGAATTTAAACAAAATAAATTTGTGTTTATGAGGACAAATGGGAATCCTCTGTGTGCTTGATATAATAGACTGTATGTCTGGAGAATTGTGTTGCAAAAATGTCACGAATTGACTTCTGGTGTCCCAAGAATTTGTGTAAAATGTCAAGTTTCAAATAGGCTTTTATTGTTTTTTAAAATATGGTAACAAGATATTTCCAGTGTCATGTGAAAAGCACTTTCCTCTGGTGTCATTAAACTGTGTGTGATAAAGGGTGGAAATATCACTCCCTGTTATTCCTGCAGAAAGAATGGTGAACTTAGCAGCCCACTGACAGTATTAAACATTAAAACTAGAGAAACACACAGCAAGAGAAATTCACAGTGTGAAGGAAACACATCTGTTGGAAAGTGTTACAAGATGATACGGATAATGTTTAATATGAAATGTTTTTATGAAAATTAGATAAACCCTATGAATAAATAACCTAGGGGTGCACGATCGGCCGATCAAATGCGCATCTCGTCAGTAAAGCCGGTTCTCTAATCAGCTGTTACTACACGGAGCCGTTGTTAACTGACTATCTGCACAAATCCATGTTCATTATCAGCGTTTATTTGCGCAGCTTCTCAGTTAACAATGGCTCTGTGTAGTAACAGCTGATTAGAGAACCGGCTTTACTGATGAGATGTGAATTAACGATTGGCCGATCATGACCGGTGCACCCCTAAAATAAACATGAAAGTTGCGTTCTGTTGTGCCCATGAAAAAAATCACTTTTTGGTCACATTTTGTTTCAACAGAATTGTTGTACATGAAATAATGCTGAGCAAAGTGAAAGTGTTTGTGTGATGTTCCAGAAGAAGATCATCAGGGATCCTCACAAACATCCAAATTCATAACAGGACACAATATATACTGCCTCCATTGTATTTAGTCTTGCTATACATATTTTTGATTTTTTTTATTATTATTTGATCTATCTTAAATGTCTTATATTGCTTCTTGTTTAAATATGTCTGGCAAAGTGATAGTCCATGCGGCCAGTAGTTCATCCATTCTATTTGGATTAAATTCAATTAAATTCATTTCAAGTTTATTTGTATAGAGCTTTTTACAATAAAAATAATTACAAAGCAACTTTACAGAAAATTACATTTCTACAACATTTAGTAGTAACTGATAAGTGGTCACTGTCAGTTTGTGCACGTATGACAGGAATTTTCAGACAAATTTATACAAGTCGTAGTCAACCAGACGATGAACATTATTAATATTATTAATAATTAATAATTATTATATGATGCAGTCACACTTGCAGCAATATTTGTTAGTTCTGTTGTTGATTCAGGGTTAGCATCATCTGAGGTCCTCTGAGGGTCAGCATCATCTCTTCTCAGGTGTTCTGGATCCAGACTGGAGCTTGTGTAAATCCTAGTTACCACGGGATGAAGATCCAGCAGAAACAGAGAAACACATAGAGACATCATTAGCATAGCTGCTGTTCCAGCAAGAGATGTGTTTTTAATCTAGATTTAAACAAAGAGAGTGTGTCTGAACCCCGAACATTATCAGGAAGGCTATTCCAGAGTTTGGGAGCCAAATGTGAGAAAGCTCTACCTCCTTTAGAGGACTTTGCTATCCTAGGAACGACCAAAAGTCCAGCGTTTTGTGACCTTAGGGAGCGTGATGGGTTGTAGCGTGGTAGAAGGCTAGTTAGGTACGCAGGAGCTAAACCATTTAGGGCCTTATAGGGAAGTAATGATCATTTGTAACTGATACAGAACTTAATAGGTAGCCAGTGCAGAGACTGTAAAATTGGGGTAATATGATCATATTTTCTTGACCTGGTAAGGACTCTAGCTGCTGTATTTTGGACGACCTGTAGCTTGTTTATTGAAGAAGCAGGACAACCACCTAGAAGTGCATTACAATAGTCCAGTCTAGAGGTCATGAATGCATGAACTAGCTTTTCTGCATCAGAAACAGATAACATGTTTCGTAGCTTGCCAATGTTTCTAAGATGGAAGAATGCAGTTTTTGTAAGATTGGAAATATGATTTTCAAAAGACAAGTTGCTGTCTAATATAACACCCAGATTTCTGACTGTAGAGGAAGTAACAGTACATCCGTCTAGTTGCAGATTGTAATCTACAAGATTCTGTGTAGTGTTTCTTAGTCCAATAATTAATATCTCTGTCTTATCCGAATTTAATTGGAGAAAATTATTGGTCATCCAATCTTTTACATTTTTAACACACTCTGTTAGTGTAGATATTTTATAAGGATTCAATAACCTTATCACAGGCCCAAAACAATAAAAAAAAAGATCTCCCCTCTCCAGAATGTAAAGCATGATGGATCTGATTAAATGTCAGCTTTCAGAGAGTTCTTAATGTCAGTTTTAATTGTAGAGAGGAGAAATGATGGCGTTTCACTGCAAGCATCTCTCTTCATGGCAGTAAGATGGGAAAAACATAAAGAACAACAGCAGCACATCGGTAAATGTCACTGCTATAACACCGCTATTTAATCGCACTCTACATCATGAAACAAACAGGGAGTGACAGGCTGTCAGCTGCTTTATTGGCTGTTTGACATTTAAACAATCAGAAGCGTCTCTGCCCTGTTAAATGTGCTCATACATATACGAATGTCGCAGCTCTGTAGTGTAACACCAATCACACTCGTTTCATCGTGCGCAGGTCGTGTACCTGCAGTGTGTACAATTCTTAAACTCTGATTTGTTCTGGAATACATCACCAGAGGCAGCTTAGAAAATTCATTGTCTAGTGGTTATGACACAAGAAGACAAACATGTGGCAAGGATAAACATATCCACAAGCACAAACAAACAGTGGAAATCTGTTCACCGGTGATAATGGCAATCACTGGGTGATGATGGATCGCTGATGGCAGAGTGAACACACACACACACACACACACACACACACACACTGAAAAGGTTCCACTTCCAGTTAAGGTGAACACATTTAAATTTCACAGAAGTCTCTCTATTCCGAGAACACAAATCAAATAAAAAACACAAATATTGTGGACTTATCTTGCCCTCAAGGGTGTTTATACATTATATTCATATACACTGGTGGATCAAAACACAAACGTGGGTCTTTTTTGCTGTTGCTTGTTAGCTGTGACTATGCCGACAATGCTAAATGATGAAATGCATCAACCATAAGATTTAACATGGGATATAAAAATGAAATAAATATTGTTAATATACTGTATACAGTCATTTTCATACTGTGTCATGTCTCCTGCAGTCTGGATCCTAAATGTAAACTGAATGAGAACATCTGATCTAGAATGTCTCTTTCTGCTCTAAATTGATCACACTCGTGGCTGTAATGTAAACTGAAAACTGTAAACTTTGGTGTCTCATCCTGACTTCCCTGTTTCAATATATGAGATGTCAAAACGGATTACAAACCTGTGCTCATCGAGACATCACCAAAATAAGACTCAAGTTGCAATGCTGTGAAAGACATGAACTAATCTAATATTGGTTTTATCCATACAGCTCTCTTGATTGATGATTTATATCAGTTATCATTTCTGAAGGATGTAGATTTGGGATCAGAAATAAAACACTAAATGCCTCTCACAGCACATCTATCTGACCCAACCAGTGATCAGGTAATGTGGATGGGAACAGAGACCGTTTACACCAGATGATCGTGTAGAGCTTCTGTCACATGATCAGGGATCAGGGATCAACTATTGCTAAAAAAAAGTGCGTAAGACAAGACAATCATGCCAGTCACCATCACATTTACATAACGCCGTCTGAACATACAGTACAAAACCAAGCACTAACAGCTGTTCACTGCTTTCACTGCTTCTTTTCCCCAAGGTACATTTATACCAATATGATCAGCGTTCATTACGTTCTGATGATTTTCTGTGCTGAAAAAGATCAAGAAGGTTTTAAATGAAATGTCACTTATAGATTCACAATAAAGAGTAAAATAGCATTATAGCATATGAATGAACTAGTGTGTGTGTGTGTGTCAGCTAGGACTCTCATCTTATCTATCCACATGCTTCGCCTGCATTCGTTAAACTGATGAAGGAAATAAACTCCGGCCAGTCCTTATAAATCGTGTGTGATGGTAAAATCTCTAAATCCTAAAGCAGCAATGCTCAAAACCAACTGATGTGGAAAATTACCAGCAGGAAAATCTGCATAACCAGTTCTTTACAACCTTCAACCGTCTGATTAGTTATTCTGTTCACCTGTGTTCCTCCCAGTTCCCTCGTTATCCTGTGTATTTAGCCCCAGTCTGTTCAGTCTGTGTTTGTCTGGTCTACTAATGTTTGTGTTGTGAATGTCTGTCATCTTCTCTTCCTGGTGTGGATTTAGCCCTGTTTGGATTGAATAAAAGACTGTTTACTATTTTATATGTCTATTACATGACATATGAGCTATTTGTTAGCATTATTATCAATGAGTGAATGTCTCTGCTAGAGCCTTGAATTTCCTATAGTGCAAATTCATTTTATTTCTTTAATTCAATACCTAAATATCAAAAAAATTATCTTCAGAGATAATAAGCGACTAAATGAACCTAACGAACTGCTACATATGATTGAATTTTTTATTTTAAAAGTAGAAATCATGTTTCATATTAGGATTTTTGTTGTGAAGATCTAAGCAGATAAAACTATGTTTGTTCAGTCTTTCCATACTAAGTTTCCCATTTCTAACAGGTTTTATTATAGTAACACCCACACAACAAGCTAACATTTGATTTATAAGGCCATTAAAAGAATAAATTCCAAATCTGTATATTAAGTGTTCATAAAACATTTTAATTTTAGCGTACATGCAGTAGTCTGGCTTGTATTTTTGGAATCTATGCAGTTAAAAGTGTTTATGAGATTTTGGTTTGGTCTGTGCCAGATCAGAGCTGTGTGTTTGCCTGTATCTGCTGTAGTTCCTTCAGTCCCACTGTGCCCTTGAAAGTGAGACACGCTGGAAACCTCCAGGGCTTTTTATCTGTCGAGGAAATGAGCAAAGAGACCTGAGGTAATTTCAGCCCTATCAGCTGTTAAACAGAGGTCTTTCTCTCTCTCTCTCTCTCTCTCTCTCTCTCACACACACCCCCCCCCCACACACACACACACACACACTCTTGCTCTCTGTGTTTCATTTGTTTCATTTTAAATGTAAGGTTCCAATATGACAGAAAGCTCTTGTGTTCAGCTAATGAGAAGGGCAGTTTAACGTTGTTTGGTATAGTGTTAAATGTGTTTTGCCCTTCAATTATGTATATTATGTATTTTCTGTGTTTTGTCAGAACGTGCAGCTCAGTCATGTTTTCTTGCGTCTGTCGTTCTGTTTAGTGATGTCATGTCTCTAAAGCGAGTCTCTAGCTGCTCAGGTGTCTCAGTGTTTCTTCTCTTGTTGTACTGATAGTCTGTCATGGACTTCTGTCTTTTCAGGGTCAGATAGCACTGACATTTATGGTTTTGTTATGTTTTTTGGTGGTGGTGGGGTGGGGGGGGGTTCATTGTTTTTTTAATGCCATTTTATTACTAATGTGTTTTAATTGTCTGCCATTGCCACTTCTACTGTCTGGTGTTTGGAAATTCATTTAAATATTTTTTTCATTTTAATAGCCAGTTCTTTACATTTTTGTTGTTGTTTTGACTGACTTCTTAATCATTGTCATTTTTTGACTGAACTTTTTTCCAAAAATATATATATATATATGTATATTTGGAAACTTTCAATTGTGACTGTTGTTGTTTCTCTCTCCCTCTCTCTCTCCCTTTCTTTCTTTCTCTCTCTTAGCTGTAAATAGTTCCTCAATAATCGTTTACACTTATGTCTTTACCCTCATTCTCTTTGCCGACCTCCTTGACAGGTTCACACCATATACTTGAAGTCATACCATGCTATGATTTAGCATCCAGAGCAAAGGCTCTTTAATCATCCCTCAGTCCTCTGTAAATAAAGTCACTTGCATAAAATCCATTGGCAACATAAAGACAGTGAAGCAACAAGACATGAGACTGTGTTAAACAAGAGCATCTTTTACAGCAGTGACTCTGGTGACCGTGTGAGACTTTATACTCTGCAGGTCTCTGATAACACAGCAGCTGTTAATGGAGCTCCGCCACAGGTCTTGTCGTTCTGCTGTACAACACACACACAAACACTTCTGAGCGTTTAGAGTCTGGAGCTCGGCCAGCGGAGGCTTTGAGCCACCTGCCTGACTGATGTGAGGCTGGAGGCGAGACTTGCATTTACCCACATTACACACCATCTTTACTTGCCCTACAGCTAATGAAGTGGATCAAGGACCCCGAAGAGTAAATGCAGATCTTGAGCAAACGTCAGTGACCTCAGACAAAGAAAGAGCAGCTTTGAGCCTGTTATGTACACATTGTCTGGGTTTAATGGCAATTCCTAGAACGTTTGCTTCAGTGTGTAGATCAGGGGTCACCAAACTCAGTCCTGGAGTCAAGTCAAGTCACCTTTATTTATATAGCGCTTTAAACAAAATACATTGCATCAAAGCAACTGAACAACATTCATTAGGAAAACAGTGTGTCAATAATGCAGAATGATAGTTAAAGGCAGTTCATCATTGAATTCAGTGATGTCATCTATGTTCAGTAAAATAGTGTCTGTGCATTTATTTACAATCAAGTCAATGATATCGCTGTAGATGAAGTGACCCTAACTAAGCAAGCCAGAGGTGACAGCAGCAAGGAACCGAAACTCCATCGGTGACAGAATGGAGAAAAAAACCCTGGGAGAGACCAGGCTCAGTTGGGGTCAGTTCTCCTCTGACCAGACGAAACCAGTAGTTCAATTCCAGACTGCAGTAAAGTCAGATTGTGTAGAAGAATCATCTGTTTCCTGTGGTCTTGTCCTGGTGCTCCTCTGAGACAAGGTCTTTACAGGGGATCTGTATCTGGGGCTCTAGTTGTCCTGGTCTCGGCTTTCTTTCAGGGATGTAGAGGTCCTTTCTAGGTGCTGATCCACCATCTGGTCTGGATACGTACTGGATCCGGGTGACTGCAGTGACCCTCTGATCTGGATACAGACTGGATCTGGTGGCTCAGTGACCTCGGAATAAGAGAGAAACAGACTAATATTAGCGTAGATGCCATTCTTCTAATGATGTAGCAAGTACATAAGGTGTTATAGGAAGTGTTCCCGGTTCCGGTTTACCTAATTAATGCAGCCTAAAAATCCTTTAACGGATTTGGATATTAAAAGCATATTAGTATGTTATGTGTATGCCAGGTTAAAGAGATGGGTCTTTAATCTAGATTTAAACTGCAAGAGTGTGTCTGCCTCCCGAACAATGTACGTAGGTTATTCCAGAGTTTAGGGGCCAAATAGGAAAAGGATCTGCTGCCTGCAGTTGATTTTGATATTCTAGGTATTATCAAATTGCCTGAGTTTTGAGAACGTAGTGTACGTAGGGGATTATAATGTAAAAGGAGCTCATTCAAATACTGAGGTGCAAAACCATTCAGGGCTTTATAAGAAATAAGCAATATTTTAAAATCTATACGATGTTTGATAGGGAGCCAGTGCAGTGTGGACAGGACCGGGCTAATATGGTCATACTTCCTGGTTCTAGTAAGAACTCTTGCTGCTGCATTTTGGACCAGCTCTAGTTTGTTTACTAAGTGTGCAGAACAACCACCCAATAAAGCATTAAAATAATCTAACCTTGAGGTCGATAAATGCATGGATTAACATTTCTGCATTTTTTTCAGAATTTAGCAGTAAGAAATTACTCGTCATCCAGTTTTTTATATCGACTATGCATTCCATTAGTTTTTCAAATTGGTGTGTTTCACCAGGCCGCGAAGAAATATAGAGCTGAGTATCATCAGCATAACAGTGAAAGCTAACACCATGTTTCCTGATGATATCTCCCAAGGGTAACATATAAAGCGTGAAGAGTAGCGGCCCTAGTACTGAGCCTTGAGGTACTCCATACTGCACTAGTGATCGATATGATACATCTTCATTCACTGCTACGAACTGATGGTGGTCATATAAGTACGATTTAAACCATGCTAATGCACTTCCATTGATGCCAACCAAGTGGTCAAGTCTATGCAAAAGAATGTTGTGGTCAATTGTGTCAAACGCAGCACTAAGATCCAATAAAACTAATAGAGAGATACACCCACGATCAGATGATAAGAGCAGATCATTTGTAACTCTAAGGAGAGCAGTCTCAGTACTATGATACAGTCTAAATCCTGACTGGAAATCCTCACATATACCATTTTTCTCTAAGAAGGAATATAATTGTGAGGATACCACCTTTTCTAGTATCTTGGACAGAAAAGGGAGATTCGAGATTGGTCTATAATTAACTAGTTGTTTGGGGTCAAGTTGTGTTTTTTTGATGAGAGGCTTAATAACAGCCAGTTTGAAGGTTTTGGGGACATATCCTAATGACAATGAGGAATTAATAATAGTCAGAAGAGGATCTATGACTTCTGGAAGCACCTCTTTTAGGAGCTTAGATGGTACAGTTTCTAACATGTTGTTGGTTTAGATGATTTAACAAGTTTATACAATTCTTCCTCTCCTATAGTAGAGAATGAGTGGAACTGTTCCTCAGGGGGTCTATAGTGCACTGTCTGATGCGATACTGTAGCTGACGGCTGAATGGTTGCAATTTTATCTCTAATAGTATCGATTTTAGAAGTAAAGTAGTTCATAAAGTCATTACTGCTGTGGTGTTGGGAAATGTCAACTTGTTGAGGCTTTATTTTTTGTTAATTTAGCCACTGTATTGAGTAAATACCTGGGGTTATGTTCATTTTCTTCTAAAAGAGAAGAAAAGTAATGGGATCTAGCAGTTTTTAATGCTTTTCTGTAGGATAGGTTACTTTCCCGCCAAGCAATACGAAATACCTCTAGTTTTGTTTTCCTCCAGCTGCGCTCCATTTTTCGGGCTGCTCTCTTTAGGGTGCGAGTATGCTCATTATACCATGGTGTCAAACTGTTTTCCTTAAGCTTCCTTAAGCGTAAAGGAGCAAATTTATTTAAAGTGCTAGAAAAGAGAGAGTCCATAGTTTCTGTTACATCATCAAGTTGTTCTGAGGTTTTGGATATGCTAAGGAATTTGGATACATCAGGAAGATAACTTAAAAAGCAGTATTTTGTGGTAGAAGTGATGGTTCTTCGATACTTGTAACAAGAAGTAGGATTTACAATTTTGGCTATATGAAGTTTGCACAGAACTAAATAATGATCTGAGATATCATCACTTGGCTGAATAATTTCAACACTATCAACATCAATTCCATGTGACAGTATTAAATCTAGAGTATGATTTCGACAAAGAGTAGGTCCTGAAACGTGTTTTCTTACCCCAATAGAGTTCAGAATGTCTATAAATGCTGATCCCAATGCATCTTTTTCATTATCGACATGGATATTAAAATCAACAACTATTAAAACTTTATCTGCAGCCAGAACTAACTCTGATGTAAAATCACCAAACTCTTTAATAAAGTCTGTATGGTGGCCTGGTGGCCTGTATACAGTAGCCAGTACAAACATAACAGGGGATTTATCATTAACATTTGTTTCTCTGGATAATGTTATATGTAGCACCATTACTACAAACGAGTTATACTTGAAGCTTGCCCACTGAGAAATCCGGAAAATGTTGTTATAAATTGAAGCAACACCTCCCCCTTTGCCTTTTAGATGCGGCTCATGTTTATAACAGTAATCTTGGGGGGTGGACTCATTTAAAATAATGTAATCATCAGGTTTTAGCCAAGTTTCTGTCAAACAGAGCACATCTATATTATGATCAGTGATCATATTATTTATAAAAAGTGTTTTCGTAGAAAGGGATCTGATATTCAATAAGCCAAGCTTTATCATTTGTTTATCGATATTGCATCTGTTTTTTGTTTGTTGAACCTCAATTAAATTGTTAATCTTAACTTGGTTTGGAAGTTTTTTTGTATTTTCTAGTTCGGGGAACAGATACAGTCTCTATAGTGTAATATCTAGGTGAAAGAGTCTCTATGTGCTGAGAATTAGCTGACCTCTGTGACAGGAGGCAGCTAGCAGACGGTCGGTTAAGCCAGTCTGTCTGCTTCCTGACCTGGGCCCCAGTTAGTCAAGTATAAACACTAAGACTCTTTGCCATATTTCTAGAGAAAAGATTGGCGCCACCCCAGGAGGGATGAAGACCATCTCTTTTAAACAGGTCAGGTCTGCCCCAAAAGCTCGTCCAATTGTCTATGAAACCTATGTTATTCTGTGGGCACCACTTAGACATCCAGCCATTGAGTGATGACAATCTGCTATGCATCTCGTCACCACGGTAAGCAGGGAGGGGACCAGAGCATATTACAGTGTCTGACATCGTGCTTGCAAGTTCACACACCTCTTTAATGTTATTTTTAGTGATCTCCGACTGGCGAAGTCGAACATCATTAGCGCCGGCATGAATAACAATCTTACTGTATTTACGTTTAGCATTAGCCAGCACTTTTAAATTTGCCAAGATGTCAGGCGCTCTGGCTCCCGGTAAACATTTGACTATGGTGGCTGGTGTCTCTATATTCACGTTCCGTACAATAGAATCACCAATAACTATAGCACTTTCATCAGGTTTTTCAGTGGGTGCATCACTGAGTGGGGAGAACCTGTTTAATGTTTTGATCGGAACAGAAGAGCGGTGTTTTGACCCACGATTACGCTGCCTGTATCCTGCAGAGTTCAGCTCCAGCTCTAATCAAACACCACTGAACCAGCTAATCAAGCTCTTGCTAGGTATTCTTGAAACTTCCAGGAAGGTGTGTTGAGGAAAGTTGAAGCTAAACTTTGCAGGACACCATCCCTCCAGGTTTAGATGAGCGTAAGCATCTAACTTTCATAAAATTGCTCTTTGTCTACACATTGGAATCCAAAGTAACTTCTCCATTAGACAGAATCCATGTAGTGTAGGGGACATGTCTGAGAAAAGATCAAAACTGATGGATAATGCTCCAAACATTTCTGTTTCTGTGTCTCCGGTGCAATACGGCTTTAGTTGCTCTTCCAACAGATTGTTTTCATAAAAAAAAAAAAAAAGCAATCAATTAAATGTGTGTCAATTTTACCGACAGCTGCAATTTGTCACTTTTGTGCCTGTAGCGAAATCGAATAGCACACATGACTGTTTTCTAACAGGTTTCCCGGACAATTGCAGATTGGGTTTTTGTACCATTGAACTGCGTGTGACATTCATGTTAACCAAGAGCCTCAAATAACAGCTTTAATCAATCAAACAGTCTGTCAGATGGTGAGTTTTCTTTATTGGTCAGGGAAATGGAAGCATCATATTTGCACTAACTGTATTTACCACGATTGTGTCACCAGGAGGAAATGAAAGTTAGGTTCATGGGAAAAGCCCAGCATGACTCAGTTGTGTCTTGATTTCTTCCATATTCCTTGAATTTTAGAGCTGGAAAGGCATCAGCAGTATAATGGTACATGTCCAGTTACACACACTGAATTTAGATGTTATGTTTGATAAGAAACTGATGTTGGTCAGCAGTTGAAGACTACAAAATGCTTTTTCATGCAGTTGTTTGGTATTTGATATGGCTTAAAAGTGTTAAATCAGTGATTCTCTCAATGAAAGACCTGAACGATAAATCTGGTGTGCTCATTGTCTGCAAATTCTGCTCTAAAAGTCATAAAGGTGACTAAATTTAATTACCATTGTGTACAAAATGTGCTATATAAATAAAATTGGCATGCCTAAATGGGGGAAATGATGCTGAAGGAAAAGCTTTTCATGAAAACGCATTACTGCAGCTTCTAGGCTAAAATACACAAAACTCTTTTAAACATTCATTCATTTACAGGCTGTTTTTTATATTTAATTTCAAACAGTTGCATAAGTGCATGTCAGTATTCTGGTTAAATTAGTAATATCTGTTGAAATGTCTCATGCAGATGCATGTGGATTTGTGTCATAGTGGCAGTAAATTGTGTTGGTTTCACACTGAGAGGCAGTGACGGAGAGCAGAACGACAGACCCACAGCTTCAAGTAAATTTAAGAATTCTGTTTTTCTCATTCATCTTTCTCTTCAGTATCATAATTTCCACCCTAACTCACTTTTCCCTAGTGCTAATGGGTGTTTTATTTAGCAGTTTTTCTAATTGTGAAGGAAAGTTCTAGACCTAGCTCGATTTTTGTTTGTGGTCGTGAGCATGAGCTTTTCAAACATACTCCTTTGTTGGGGTGTATGGGAAGATGTATTCGGTGAATGTATATTGTGTAAGTGGTTGTAAGTGCTCAAAGTCAACCACACAAGTGATGATGTGTGTGTCGCTGCCCACACAGTCATAAAAGTTGGGCTGCATGGGGACCCTCCTGATTGTGGCAATCACATCATGCAGTCAGTGCGCAGACCATCGTGGTACTTCCTTCTAATCTCTTGAACATTGGAACGTAAATATTTCAAGGTACTCCTTTGGCCATAACTGCAGAAAGACATGTTCAGCGAATTTATACTTTCTAATTGACCTGCATTTGTGCAAAAATTGTACTGCAGTGTGCGTTGAAATCCGTGCACGCAAGGTTTATGTCGCATGCAAGGTGGGTGGAGCACAGGCGGCCGAAGTACATATTTAGTACTGAACGGGCGGCGAAGTACTGTACTTAGTGCTTATGTCTGCAGACTATGTGTGAAACTCTATTTGATCCTTTATAATCCTTGGTTATAAAGTCTTGGATGCCGCCCATTGGTTGGCACTGGCCTCAGAGAACAATCTTTATGCACTGTCAGGGCATCTCTTGTGCATCAAATTGTGAGTTGGGTGGTGTTGCATCAGAATGCAGTGTACCCTGATAGCACTTGTAGGAAACTTCACTTCTCCCTTTCTCCTCTCCACCTGTAGTTGCGTGGTGTTTTACTGTTGTACTGTGGCTGCATTCTCATCATCCAGGTGGGCTCTAAACACTGGAGGTTAAGTGAGAAATCCCCTCATATGATTGTAAATTGCTTTGGGTATTCAAACATTACACCATGGAAGTGTTGGCCTATATGAATGCCCCATTCATCACAGAGACGCCTATTTAAGGTCTGCGTATACTGTACATCTGCATGATGTTTTTTACAGTATTTGCTTATCTGCAATACGCCTATAGGATGTTTCCTATCAGATGTCAAATGGAATTTTTTTGTTGTTGTCTTTGTAACAATAAAAACTCCATAGTCATCCGGAAGAAGGAGGCGGGAACCGGCACACAATCAAAATGAAACTTTAATTATTCAAAATAAACACAAAACAGCGCGTCAGCCCCTCACGGCGACTGACGCGCACAAATAAAAGCAAACACATAAAATAACGTCCCAGGCCTGGTCCTCTCTCGTCCTTCACGGTCGTCACTCCAGTTTTATATCCTTCCATCTCCTACGTGGGACTCGATACTGGAGGTGGGGCGCAGGTGTAGCTCATCTCCAATCACTACACCTGGCCTCACTCCTCGTTCCCACGCCTCTCGGCCCCGCCCCACTCGCCACAGTCTTTAAGATGTTTTTGATTTAGAACATATGTAAAACTGCCATCTTAAAGGTGTCTGTTAACCCAACTCAATCCCAGCAGCTGAGAATAAGCTAAAAACACCTCTCTTCCATCTTTATTTGATCCTCTAACTCTAGCACTCTCTATTTTAATTCTAATCTTAAAAAAACACTTGTCCCTTTAAGATTTGCACTCTATTCATTTGCTGCTTTTTTACTTAAAAAACTAGCTTTCTAATTTTTTTGTATTCTATTTATTTTCCTTTCATTTATTATACAATTAACAAAAGCGAAAAAGACCTCTAACACTAGCTTGCTCTATTCTTTTTCTATTTCTATTTGTTTTCTTTTTATTTATTATATTATTTTAAAAACCCTTGCCACGTGTACTGCATTTAAGCTAACTGAGACTTGTTATAGCACTTGTATATCATTGCTGTTTTGTTGATTTTAAATGCTTCCATTGTCCTCATTTGTAAGTTGCTTTGGATAAAAGTGTTTGCTAAATGACAATGTCTGTCAGATGTTTGTAAACTGCAGATGCTTTCTGGATCAAGCTATCTTTAACAGACATCTTGACTTTGCAGAGGCCATTGCTCCCATGAAATGCACAGGGGTATGTGGCAGTGCTGGTCCCTTATGTTGAGTTCGGCGACTTTGCGCAGTGTGAATATATGTTCCATATTCATGTGTTTTACCGAGCACAACACCTCGATGCCCCGCGCAGTCAGAGGCTCGGTGAAGAGCTGGACTGAACAAGGGGATTGACTTTAGAAGCCCTGCCCATGTTGGCATGCCTCATTGGACTTTCAGGCTTGAATATAGGTGTCTTCAGCAGATGGCGCAAGAGCTTGATATCCTTTAGTCATATGTTGTACCTCTTCTGGATAAATTAATAAAGCAGATTAATGACGCGTAACATGTCAAGTATCTTCATTCAACAACTTGCAACATATATATGTGGAAGATGCGGAATGGATAAAAATACGTTAAAACATAAAAGAGGACTTGAATCAGCCCATTAATGCCATATTTGAGTCATGCACATAACGAACTATGTTTTATTTCCTCTTTCCATATTGTGAATAATAAAAGTATAATTTTAAAGCCTAACTTATTGTAATAATTATTTAACGTAGCCTACTTTTACACAGAATTATTCCTTGGCATTCTCACATGCTAATCTGCATTTAAAAAAATTGTTTTGCATGCTGGAGGTTTGCGATTACTTTGTGTGCAGAGTGATGTTAACATTTAAGCTAGCTGTTGAGAAAAATGGCACTATCAAAGAGTCTAAAGAGGACAGTTGACAGAGAAAATAGGGCATACAACAATGGAATGAAAACTATGCGTTCATCTTACCTAGTTCTGTGAATGCAAAGCCGGTGTGTCTTATCTGCAACAGCAAGTCATCACTGTTTGCAACGAATATAATACTCTTTTTAATTTTTAAAATTAAAAGCTCTAAATTCATCTAAAAATAAAACATTACTGCAAAAACTTTGTCATACTTTTATTTTGAAGGTAAAATCACTAAATATGAAGTGATTGTGAGTAACTGTCGCTGTCATGACAGATCTGATGCAGAACCAGCTGCTATCAAAATAATCTGACTGAGGGAGGACAAGATATTATTGCTGGAGGGCCACATTTGGCCCGCGGGCCGCCTGTTGCTGACCACTGATCTATAGGCAATGGGCAATGGACAAAGGACAAAGTAGCCTAATAGTGTAATCTATTATCTATGCATTAAAAACCAGTATTTTTACTTAAAGGGATAGTTCACCCAAAAATTATGTCATTAATAACTCACCCTCATGTCGTTACAAACCCGTGAGACCTCCGTTCATCTTCAGAACACAGTTTAAGATATTTTAGATTTGGTCTGAGAGCTCTCAGTCCCTCCATTGAAGCTGTGTGTACGGTCTACTGTCCATGTCCAGACAGGTAAGAAAAACATCATCAAAGTAGTCCATGTGACATCAGGATCAGTTAGAATTTGTTGAAACATCGAAAATACATTTTGGTCTAAAAATAACAAAAACTACGACTTTATTCAGCATTGTCTTCTCTTCCGTGTCTGTTGTGAGCGTGGTCACTGCAGTGTATGATATCCGGTTCACGAACGAATAATTCGATGTAACCAGTTCTTCTTGAACCAGTTCACCGAAAGAAACTGAATCGTTTTAAACAGTTCGCGTCTCTAATACGCATTAATCCACAAATGACTTAAGCTGTTAACTTTTTAAATGTGGCTGACACTCCCTCTGAGTTCAAACAAACCAATATCCCGGAGTAATTAATTTACTCAAACAGTACACTGACTGGACTGCTGTGAAGAGAGAACTGAAGATGAACACCGAGCCGAGCCAGATAATGAACGAACGAGTGACTCGTTCACGAGTCAGGAACCATTTCTGTCAGACGCGTCCGATTCGTGAACCGAGGAGCTGATGATACTGCGCATGTGTGATTCAGCGTGAAACAGACCGACACACAGAGCGTCTGAACTGAACTGATTCTTTTGGTGATTGATTCTGAACTGATTCTGTGCTAGTGTTATGAGCGCAGGTAAACCGAAGGCTTGAATCAAGGGAAATCATCACCAATGACGCTGCTACGTCGAGTGCAAAAGAACCGGTGAACCGTTTTCTTCAACCGGTTTATTGAATCGAACTGTCTGAAAGAACCGGTTTGTGGAAAAGAAACAAACTTCCCATCACTACTGGTGATCCAAAAACCAATGCAACCGGTTCTTGACTCGAAAACAACTTAAAGCACAAAAGACCTTCTCCCTTCACATGCACAGCGGTGTTTGACAGGTGCGGCAAACAGAACAGGCATAATTAATCAATCAGCGAGCCGTGCAGTAGGATGTGATGGCGTGCGGGATCTGTTACTCATACCTGGTGTGCAGCACTGATGGCAACATTCATTAACGTTACTTTCACTTCACTTCCTTCCACACTGTAGTGAAGCGGCTTCAGCCAGGCTGGTTGTAAAGGCAGAATGAGAATGGGTCATGTGGATCTCTTTAGCTTGTCTCAGTAGGTGTGTTTACATGAAAGTCCAATCTGGATGAAAATGCTCCATGTAAATACTTTAATCAGAATAAAAATGCAGGGGTGGAATAAACATAATCTAAACACTTGATCAGATTGAAAACTAAACCTGAAAAGCTTTGTGTGTATAAAACCAGGAACGAGCTAATGTTGTTATTGCATACAGTAAATATAAGAAATATAAAAAATATATAAATAAAGTAATAATCATCATTGCACAAAGCTTCATCTGCTTGTTTCCTAATTAGGATCCGAAAGTTAAATATTAAGTCTGCTTTTTAAAACAAAGAAAAGGAGGATGGTAAGTATGCGAAAACATTCTGTGTATTCCTGCAGTGTGTGCATGTTAAAAGATGAAATCCAATCTGAAGCTTGTGAAACATAAACACACACATCAACCCAAGCACATCATTTAACATTCATGTAAACACCGTTCACTCTCATGAATCAAAATGATTTCATTGTCCATTGTAAACGTGGCTGCTGTTAGCTGAAGCCGTTCTCCAGACCTCTGGATCAGCTCAACAGATTGAGTCATGGTAAGATGATGGCAGGTCACACATCGACTATAGATGATGTGATTTGTAAAAATAAATGACAGATAATGTACAGTAAAATGATCTTCAGAGATGCACTAATGCTCACAGATGCTTCCGTTTCTACCGGTCTGCTGTTACACATGAAATCCTGTTTTCTGTTTTCAATGCTGTATTTACTCTCAATACGATCTGTTTGAACTATGCTCAGATGCTCCCTGTACGTCACTGGCCAACTAGCCAAGTACTGAATGAATAACTGCGTAATGAAAGTTTAATTAATACATTGCTAATGACTTGCTACTGACTGTTTATCCACTCAAACCACATAAGAAAGCTACTTCTCATTAAACATTAAAGTACGCTAGCATTCTTACCAGCCACACCATTTCTCTTTTCTCTGCCTCTAATATAAAATACAAAAATCTATTTTAAGGTTAAATCACAAGCCAATTTCCTGGTGATAGAATTCTGTTGAGTAAAGTTTTCCTGAGAATTCGAGCATCGCGTTAGTTCAGTCAGGTCATGATAGTCATGCTTGCATCAGCTGAGTCAGCTGTTCCTGACGTGTACCAATCCAGTCTTGACACCTATCTCCTGCGGTCTATTTAAATCCCCATTATTCAGTGTCTCTCCATTGCATTGCTGCTTGCAATTAACTCCCTCCTCCAACCCCAACTCCACCTACTGAACCAGTAATCTGATCTAACTTGTTCTTTCTTTACAGTGTCTTCATTGGAAGCAGTCTCCATGACATTTTGCTTACAACTCATGTAATTGAGAATTTTAATTATGTATGTTTATAATGGTTCTGTTCTGTACCCCAGGGGGGTTTGTCTTGCTGCTTTCCCCGCTCTGTCCAAGCATGGCTGCATGGACAGAACATAACCATACCGCCAACACTAACTGTATGCAATTATAATTGTCATTAAATATACTTGACGGAAGTGGTCCTGATTGAACTGAAGGTTCTATTTTCTTTCAGTGGAGGAAAACAATTATTTGCAGCCAGTGACCATCTGAAGCACTATCACTGCTAGACTTTACAAGCTACTGTATGTGATATCAGCCTCTGAATGTCTGCGTATAAATAGTGTCTGGAACCTAAGCAGACCATTGTTCAATCTGATCTGAACATGTCCAAAATGTGCCTTTATGATGAAAAGACCAAAACCTGTTTCCTGAACCCTTTAATTTGAATGTGGCAGCAGTTGATTTTATAATCCGACATTTGTTATTGACATTATTTGTTTTGAACTGAATGGGTAGATTTTTCTAGTTTTTATTTATTAGTGGCATTTATTTATGACTAAATTTTTGCCCATCCAGAGCAATTAGATGGTTTTTGTTAGTATAGTGTAGAGTTGCTCTCTTTGTTAATTTCTTCATGCATGTATGTGTTTCAGCGTACATTTAGTTAGGAATAATCCCTTTTTGGAAATATAATTAACTAAGTGTAGTTACTGAAACGGATGCTCTGCTGTAGTGTCACAGTTCATGATCTGTTGGCCTGTATTCATTTGTGAGAGCAGCTATATAATGCAACAGAGCCCAGTGCATCATGCTAATTTTTGATTCACATTACTTGTATGAGTCATTTCTGCCTGGAGATGCTATTTGTGTCACTAGACAACACGTATGTGTCACTCACTGTATGTAAATTACAACTCTTAAGCACTGCACTGAGTGGCACTGTCCGGCATAGAGATTAATAATGCAAGAGAGGCTTCTGATTCAATTAATCTCTGGAATGGTTAAGTGGGGGTTCAAGACGAGTCGCCTGCCTTTAATGAGGGAAAACGGAAGGAGTAGCATGGCCTGCCAGACCTGAAGGCATCACAGGACATTACTTATACAGGTCTGAGCACTCTGGAAGTGCATTTAATAACTTTATTATATTGCCAAAATGTAATAACAGTCTGTGCATTAATGTTTGAGAAGAATGCGTGTGCTGAGGAGATGCAGGAGGATTTTAAATGGCCACTCCTGCAGAAACTGTTCAAGTACATGGTTTTGTAGCCTTGCCTGTTATTTGGATTACCTTCTTTTGTGTTCTTTAATAAATAGTTTTTAATTGGATTTATTTTTGAATTCAGGGTTATCTTATTTGGACTGGGAATAAAGCATGCAACTTTTATTTGTAAAAACAAATAAATAAAATATTTATAAAAATTCAATAGGTTTGGGCCATCTTTCCAAAATACACTGAACAAAACCATAAACACTTGTTTTTACCCCCTTTTTTATGAGCTGAACTCAAAGATCTAAGACTTTTTCTGTGTACATAAAAGGCCTATTTTTCAGGTCTTGCTCAAGGGCACCTAAGTCTTGGTATTGCCAGCCAGAGACTCAAACCCACAACCCCTAGGATTAGGAGTCAACTCTCTAACCAATAGGCCACGACTTCCCGTTACAGCATATCAAGACACTGATTAGACAGCTTGATTATTGCACAGGTGTGCCTTAGGCTGCCACAATAAAAGGACACTCTAAAATGAGCAGTTTTATCATACAGCACTGTGCCACAGATGTCTCAAGTTTTGAGGGTGTGTGCAGGTGTCATGCTGACTGCAGGAATGTTCACCAGAGCTGTTGCCCGTCAATTGAATGTTCATTTCTCTACCATAAGCCGTCTCCAAAGGCACATCCCAGTTCTCGCATGGCCAACATACTCTCCAGACATGTCACCCATATAGCATGTTTGGGATGCTCTGGATCAGGTTATACGACAGTGTTCCAGTTCCTGCCAATATCCAGCAACTTCACACAGCCATTGAAGAGGAGTGAACCAACATCCCACAGGCCACAATCAACAACCTGATCAACTCTATGTGAAAGATGTTGAGGCAAATTGTGGTCACACCAGATATTGACCGGTTAAAGCCTGAGTTAAACTTTAAAACACTGCATCACTGTATAAATCAAATTTATACTTATTCTTAAAGTTATAAAGTGATTAATTCAAGAGTACCGATTTTTCTCTAATTTTTGTTGTTTGATTAAGATTAATGAAATGGACAGCAGTAGGTTTAATAGGCCGCTGTCTCTTTAAGACAGAATGCGTGGATCTTATATGATGACATGCATTTGATTTCTTTCACAGTTGTTTATGTTCACTTAAGACATAACTGGCTGTTTTTATGCAAATAATCACCAAGACAGACATTTGAAAATTAAATTTAGAAGAGGCGAAAGCTTACCACTTCAAATGATTGAAACAGCTTATTCCACATTTTTTTTTAAATATGTCACCATGCATGAAAGACACATGATAGAGACATGTGATATAATTTGATCAGCCACAGTCATCTAATAGGCAGTCATTGCTGTAGTTTTAACACAATTATGATGACATAAAAGTTTACAATATCTACGATTTGCTTGAAAAGTAGTTTGTAGATGCCTTTGAGATAGATCACAATATAAATTTACAGATCGGCCACCCCAAACAATTACTTGTATATTTGGGTAACACTTTACAATGAATAATCATGTACTTATACCTAAATTAAATATTACTTTAAGTAGAACGAAATATGAGTTAAGGCATACTAATCAAGCACTAACCTGTAACTCTTATTCTATTAACTAACAAACATGTAGTCAGGGTGGTCATTATTTACACATGAAAACAAGTGATCTAACATGTAATTGAGGCATGACCATGTATGTGCTGCAGGAATGGCATTTAGTGTGAATGGAGATGAAGAGATGGGATGGGGGACGGCGGGCTGCTTTATAGACTGTGTGTTAAACCTCACCCTACTTAGAATGCAAACTTGCACACTCTGTCCCAGAAAACTGAAGGCTGAATTTGTTACAGGTCTCAAGCATATTAGTGTGAGATATTCACCGATATCCATAATAATCCACTTCCATCAATCTCCCATGATTAATTTCTCCTTATTTACATGGAAACAGTTTGAATGGAGCATCATGATACAGAGATACATGATTGTGTGTAAATGGAAATATCTCACTGCAGTAATGAGGACTCCGTTTTGAAATGTCCAACCATTTTCTTCTGGAACTGGAAATGTTTGGTTGTTTTCTTTTTGAGGAGCATGTTAAAAGTGTGCTGTGTGTTTATAATTAGTTTTTAATGCTATGTCAGCTCTGGTTGTCAAGGTGTCGGTCTGATCTGAGTTAGTTTGTGTTGTGTCCTTGTTTGTCTGGAGCACATGACTGTCAGTTGGTTCTGTTTACCATGTGCTCTGTCTATTGTGACCTCACCCCTCTTGTTACCTGTTATGTTGTTAGGGTGTACACCTGTTTTAGATCATTAGTCACACATTATATCACCCTCGTTTTGTGTCCTGTGCCAGATTGAATCTGAGTTCACGTGGCTTTCATCTGTGTTGTTCGTGATCTTGTTTCTGCTGTTGCCAAATCTAGTCTTTCACAGTTTTTGTGCCATTTATTTTATGCCTTTTGAAGTTAGGTTTATTCCTTTATTATTCAGTTTATTCTGTCTAGTTTCTTGTGTTTGAGCTCCTGCATTTTTAATTTAGGTTTTCCCCTTCCCCCACCTCTCTCTCTGTCCATCAGTTTTCCCTGGTGCTCATCGGTGAGCTTGTCTCATTTCCCTTGGGCTGTGTCTCTCAGCCATTTGCTCTGGAATCCCTTTCTCCTGTTGGGCTAACACTCACTTCCTTGGACCTGGCTGGAATCTCTCCGGATTATACTCCCTCAGACAGTGATTTACTTCCTGAGTTCCTGTTTCTATGTTTTGAACTTAATAAATAATTGTTATCCCTGCAACTGATTCCTCCTATTTTACCACCATGATACTGGTTTTCATTTTAGACCCATAACCCATCTCCCACATATAGAGTAATGAATGATTTATTTTCATCAGGAGTCACATCATAGCAGTCCTCTTAATAATTAATGAAGTTGGCTCTGGTTGATCCTAATGACCTGGCAAAAGAGTGTTATTGGATTCATAATAAGGAATCTACTACTCTATCACTATCCAATTAATGAAGAAAATCATTCTGCTCATGACACCAGCGGCATGATGCGAAAAGAAACCCAACTGAGAGTATAGAAGCGCTGTAGCAGCACCTGTAAAACGACAGCCAGGACTTTCATCCCAACGACATACAAACAAGCAGAAGGGAAGAAACGTTATCTTGTTTTCAGTCTTATATTTTAGTGTTTTAGTATTAATTTAGTTCTTTATAATGGTATTCTGTCATTCAAGAACCAGTAACGAATTGAACGTCATAATTCAATTTAAGTGTTTGTAAAAAATCATCAGAATTGGCGTTTAGCAGGATGCATGCCATGCAATAGTGTGAATTTAAAGATGCAAAAATATTATTGGCTGTTTATGTTCTGTGTGATATAAATATGCATTTGCAGATAACACAGAAGGGTCAGTTTCTTAATAAAGTGCAAAGTTTTCATTTTTCACAACTGGAGTGACATGACAAGCCTTCAATATTCAACAAACCGATTTTCCTTAGAGTAGAATGACACAGTGATTCTGAAAACCTTCTGACACATTAATATTTCAGGTCGGCTTGCTGCCATCACTCTGACTATATTTGACATGTCACAGACACATTTGGATGTCAGTTCTATTCAGTTTTCGTAGAGTTGGCAGTATTTTAATGGGACTAAACTGCCACGCCAAATAATTTCGCAGAGAGTGTAAAATTGCATGGGCTCACACCCAGCAGCATCTCCTCCTGCTGGAAAAGTGCTTGCATGCTCCAGTTTTTCTGCATTACAATGCCATAATTTATCAGTCATACATTTTTACAGACTCCTGCTCTGCAAACTATCTTAAGTTTCCCCGAAACAGTCACAGAATTAGTCAGAATTTTTGGCAGCGATGTTTGAGAATGTTAATTTCGTTTCTACTATTGTTCTATCGAAATGCTAAAAGGTAAAATGTTTGTTTTTAAACAAATATATAGAGAGTGTGTTGTAGATAGAGTGGTCCCAGACATTATCAGAGTTTTTTTTTGTTGTTCGTTGTTCTTAGTCGCCATCACTACTGGCACTAATCCAACATATTCTATGGGTTCTGGTCTGCTTTTGACCCCAGTGACAGTTAGGTTTAATGTGGTTTGGTTCCAAGCTAGTTTTTATTTTTATTTTTTTATTTTTTTCAGGGCTACTCATACCAGAGCCACTAGGGCTACAGGGTCCAAGAGAGGGTGGTGCACTCATGTAATTTATGGTGCGGTAGAGGATTCAGTGGCCAAATAAGGATGTGCACCCATTAGGGCTGGCTAGGGTTATAGATAAATGTGAAAAGTACACCCCTTTAAAGTGTTGGTGACTTTAATATCCATGTTGATAATGAAAAAGATGCATTGGGATCAACATTCATAGACATTTTGAACTCTATTGGGGTTAGACAACACCTGTCAGGTCCTACTCATTGTTGGAATCATACTCTAGATTTAATACTGTCACCTGGCATTTGTGTTGATGGTGTTGAAATTATTCAGCCAAGTGATGATATATCTCAGATCATTATCTCTTCTTGTGTAAACTTCATATAGAACCATCACTTCTACCACAAAAGACTGCTTTGTAAGTAATCGTCCTGATTTATGTTAATTCCTTAGTATATCCAAAACCTCAGAACAACTTGCTGATGTAACTGAAACTATGGACTCTCTCCTTTCTAGCATTTTAGATACGGTTGTTCCTTTATACTTATGGAAGATTAAGGAAAACAGTCTGACACCATGGTATAATGAGCATACTCGCACCCTAAAGAGAGCAGCCTGAAAAATGGAGCGCAGCTGGAGGAAAACAAAACTAGAGGTATTTCGTATTGCTTGGCGGGAAAGTAACCTATCCTACAGAAAAGAATTAAAAACTGCTAGATTTTACTATTTATCTTCTGTTTTAGAAGAAATCAAACATAACCCCAGGTATTTATTCAATACAGTGGCTACGAATTAATTAACAAAAAATAAAGCATCAGCAGCCTTTGACATTTCCCAACACCACAGCAATAATGACTTTATGAACTACTTTACTTCTAAAATCGATTCTATTAGAGATAAAATTGTAACATGCAGCTATCAGCTACAGTATCACATCAGACAGTGCACTATAGACCCCCTGAGGAACAGTTCCACTCATTCTCTACTATAGGAGAGTATGCTGTGAGCATGTGCTGGTTGGGGGGGGGGGTAATTTTTTTTCAAGTGAATGCTTGAAATACATTATTTAGGCAACACTTTGAAATAATTAACTAACACATTAATATGTTAACTAACATTACCTAATTTAACCTTATTGAAAAATGTGTAACAGTTATTTGTTATTAAAGCATATATGTTCACAAAAACATTCTTAAATTAAACAGAAAAGCAAGCAGATGATTTGGCATCCAAGTCAAAAATAATGGCCATATCCTAACTAAATCCTGCATTTGGACCAAGTTTGGTTGCAGAATCACATCTGTGCTTCTGAAATTATTATCTTTTTCTATATAGTGTAGTAGATACTTATGTGTTGTATGCGGTTGTATGCATGAAAAACACAAGTTTTATTTAAATTCTGAATATATTATCGTATTCAGTGTGCGAAGAGTGCTCCCTTTAAATGTATTAAAAACTGTCACTCATTCATGACCGTTACGACACAACACTTTTTTTATGTCTTTGTAGTGAATCCATGCATTTTTGTAAGAAAAATATCCAAATTTCAAATCTTATAAACACTTTTCTCTAACTTCTGTTATCGGTCATACACAGAAGCTGTTTCGGTGGATGACGTAGCATGTATACACAGCACACGTGCCTCTGAGATATGATATGCTAGTCTCACAAGTTTGTTTAAAGGGGCAAAAGAAGTAAAGTTTCCTTACTTCAGCAAAGGAAAAACAGTCTCCTCCTGATTTATGTCGAAATCATCCAACATCTTTCTTTGCAAATCCTCTGTTTGTACTTTTAACTCATGACCAGCGTTTTGTTTTGTTCTCTCTCTATGTTCAGCACTTATCACGCAATGCCGACATATTATGGCATCCACCGGAATGGCTTCTGCGTCTGACTGATAGTGGAAGTGAGAGAAAAGTGTTTATTACATTTGAAATATGGATATTTTCCTCACAAATATGCATTGATTCTATACAGGAGGCTTTTATTCACCCCCTGGAGCTGTGTGAGGCATTTATTATGGATGTGAGCACTTTATTTGACGACTTGTGGACTGTTCAACTATAACACCTGCTGACTGCTGATAGAGCTTGGAAGAGCCAGGACAATTTTAATATAACTCCGACTGGATTCTTTTGAAAGTGTCTCAAGAGTAAGACACAAGCTAATTTGAATTTCTGTATGAACTAACCCTTTAAGACCAGAATTAGAATAACTTGTGGGCGGATCACTGTGTTTGAGGATCCTGACCGACACAGGTAACACTTTGACAAATGTTGCATAAAGCAGTAGAATCCACATGTTTGTCAAAGGCAGATGTATCCTGGGTAACAGTGATGACAAACGATGTGCTGAACATCTCAACCTCACAAATAAATGAGTCCCGGCGCCTGATTATTCTGGAGCACTGGGGGAGGAACATTGGCTTTATGACTGACGTCTCCCATGCAGCCAAGCGCTGTGATTTGTGGCTGGATCAAAATGATGCTGGTCGCTTGCGTACTTCATTCGTGATTTACACGCAGGGCTAAATCAGCCAGGCGGCGAGCCACTGGGCTGTAGGGAACTGAGCTGTACGGGGAGATTCATCACACACTGGGGAGAGCTCTTTCAGAACCAGTCCATCACCACACAATCTGATGGGCCTCAGAAGCATTTAACAACCTGCCAGCTGATGCGTCTGGGGCCGCGGGAGCATCTTGACAGTGCTGTGGTGAAGCCGTAATGAAACATGATTCAGAAGTAATTGATTTCGATTTTGAATGCAGCTAAAATGTATTGAATGTCAGCAGAAAGAAGATTGATTTGTATTGTTTCATTTTGAAAGTCCAGATATTTTTATTGACATCAGGTAGTTTGGCAAAAACAGTAATTATCATGCAATTAACCTCTGTTCTTCACCATTCCAATGTGATTTTTTTTTTTTTTTGTATTCTGGGTTTGAGCTATGGTGTAATATCTAATTTTGCTGTATTTTAAATAATGTCAGCTCATGTGCAAGTCTAATAAATATTCTAATATTAATATTGATATACAGTATGCATTTTTCTGTTAATCTGGTAGTAAAAGCCAAACAGTCAAAATGCATGTTAGCATTCCTGGTTAAAATCTTAGAATATAAAAAGTTATTATGCATAATTATTCAAGATACAAAAAAATAAATTTCCTTTATTTGATATTACTAAAGAAGGCAAAACCTAATTTCCCCCTTGTTTTCAGACATTTGGACCCCTCTGTACATAAACATTTTCTTCTTAAAGGGTCCCCGAAGTCGTGTGAGACACTTTTATTGGATGCTCTTTTTGTTAAACTTCTCCTGAACCAATTGAGTGCGACACCCGCAGAGTGGCATCAAACCACTTGAAAGATCAAAGACAATTTTTTAAATAACTCTGACTGGATTCGCATGAAAGAAAGCCCTGTACAACTCGGATGACTTCAATGTGAGTAATCAATGGGCTAATTAAATTTTTTGGGGTTTACTAACCCTTTAAAGGTGAACAGTTCAGCTAAAAATTATATTTCTGTCACTGTTTACTCTCCTCTCATTGCTCCAAACCTGAATGGCTTTTTATTTTGTTGAACACACCAGAAGATATTGAGATTGTTAGCAACCAAACAACAATGGAGCACATTTACTTCTGTGAAAAAAAAAAAAAAACGTTTGTTTTCCACATAATAAAGAATCTCATACATGTGGAACAAGATGAGGGAGAATAATCGATGGTAGCTGAAGCAGACCAAGAGTCTGGAAATGATCAGGTCACACTTGGGGAACTGTGGCACATTCATGTTTAGTAGCAAAAAAAAACAGCATTTGTAATGAGCCATTGAGGTGTAACCTAAGCGCACCAGGGCTGCAGATGTAATTCTGTGCTAAACAGCTGCCAAAATGCGATATGATGGTGAAAATGTGACCACACAATGTGAGTCTTATTGAATCGGATAGAGAGGGAATGTGATAACAGAGCTGAGACTTTCTGGCTCTCACAGTGTTTTTATTATTATTGGAGTTCATTGCATTTCAAGAGCTGTTGTGCTTCACACCAACTTCATTCACACTGTAACATAAACATCTGTATTACTTTGAGCCTCTCTAACATTTTCATCGTGAAAATTTCATACTGATACAGTAGGCCTACGTTCAGCCATCTATGTCTGATATAGGATACTTACCAAGACGGGCATATTTAAATTATTTTTGTTTGAATTTGTCCATTTAAACACAAAATTTCACAGAGAGCTTAATATTTGTGTGAGTTCGAAGTGCAGGTTTTTGCTTCTCACTGCGCATTCGAGTTTGCATCCTTTGGCATTTTAATTTTTAAACTGACAAAGCTTAAATGAGTTTAATTTAAACACAGATATCAATGTGTGCTGTTCAATTCAATTCAATTCAATTCAAGTTTATTTGTATAGCGCTCTTTACAATACGAATCGTTACAAAGCAACTTTTGATTATGATGAAATTATGATTCTACAATATTTAGTAATAGCTTATAAATGGTGACTGTCAGTTTGTGCACATATGACAGGATTTTTAGAAAAAATAATACAAGCGGTAGTCAGCCAGATGATGAACATTATTAATATTATTAATGATTAATAATTACTATATGATGCAGTCACACTTGTAGCAATAATTGTTAGTTCTGTTGTTGATTCAGAGTAAGCATCATCTGAGGTCCTCTTAGGGTCAGCATCATCTCTTCTCAGGTGTTCTGGATCCAGACTGAAGCTTGTGTAAATCCTAGTTACCACGGGATGAAGATCCCAGCAGAAACAGAGAAACACATAGAGACATCATTAGCATAGCTGCTGATCCAACCAAGTAAAATTAATCAGTTTAACCCAAGCGCATTTGATCAGATACAACTACACTCACAATTTAAGAGATACATTATTTGAATGGTTGGTGAAAGAGGTGTGTTTTTAATCTAGATTTAAACAGCGAGAGTGTATCTATCTAAACCCCGAACATTATCAGGAAGGCCAAATGTCAAAAAGCTCTACCTCCTTTAGTGGACTTTGCTATCCAAGGAACTACCAAAAGTCCAGCGTTTTGTGACCTTAGGGTTAGCATTACAATAGTCCAGTCTAGAGGTCATGAATGCATGAACTAGCTTTTCTGCATCAGAAAAAGATAACATGTTTCGTAGCTTGGCAATGTTTCTAAGATGGAAGAATGCAGTTTTTGTAACATGGGAAATATGATTTTCAAAAAAAAAGTTGCTGTCTAATATAACACCCAGATTTCTGACTGTAGAGGAAATAACAGTACATCCGTCTAGTTGCAGATTGAAATCTACAAGATTTTGTGTAGTGTTTTTGGTCCAATAATTAATTTCTCTGTCTTATCTGAATTTAATTGGAGAAAATTATTGGTCATCCAATCTTTTAAATTTTCAACATACTCTGTTAGCCTAGATAATTTAGAACTTTCATCTGGTCTCATTGAGATATATAGCTGAGCATCATCAGCATAACAGTGGAAGCTAATCCTGTATTTTCTAATAATATTACCAAGGGGGAACATGTATATTGAAAATAGAAGGGGACCTAGGACAGAACCTTATGGCACTCCATATTTTACTGGTGATAAATGAGATGAATCCCGATTTAAATTAACAAAATGATAGCGATTGGACAGGTAGGATCTAAACTATCTTATAGCCTGCCCTGGAATACCTGTATAGTTTTGTAATCGATCTATGAGTATGTCATGATGTCGAACGCAGCACTAAGATCAAGTAAAACTGAAAATGAGATGCAGCCTTGATCTGACACGAGAAACAGGTCATTTGTAACAGTAGCGTAGCCAGAAAAGAGACTCTGGGTGTGCATATGAAAATCTGGGTGTGCCACATTTATTGTCAGATTACTGTGCAAAATTATGTGATAGTATTTTTGTCGCACTGCTTCCGTCCTACCATACTCCTAGTGGTAATTTGCAGGTCATGTCAAAATGTAGTTAATTGTTAAATGTAATAATTTTCTTCCAAATACGATAATTTTGAACATCTGGTACAATACTTGGACATTTCCAATCTGGCAACACTGTCTGTTGATGTTGGGCCCGGGGTCCAGGGAGAGAGAAACATCCTCATTCAGGTGTAACGTTAAGGCCTTGTGTCCGGCTGTTCATCAAGCCAAGGTTTTTTGATAAAAAAAAAAGTTAAGAAAGGAGCTCTGCGACATATTGCTAGCTAGCAATGTGCAATCAAAAATTATCTGTTTATATCATAGACTGCTGGGGTCACAGTCAGCTGCTGTTTGCTGATTGGTTGGCAGTCCAAATGTCGGCAGATATATTTTAACAAAAATAATTTCAAATGTAAATTACATTTTAACATTTTTAGCATTATTGCACCATATTTTGGATTCTTATTTCTGTGCCCCTGAGAGTATGATTTAGAATGTTCAGTGGCATCACAGAACTGCCAGATTCAAACCAGTGTTGCAAGACGTACGATAATTATCATATTTGTACGATCATTTTTTTTTTACCTCTGTACGATGTACGACGATAATGTAATGTATACGATAATTTCCAAATTTTATGAAAATTTAAATGATGGTAGTTGCAGTCATAGGGCTTCTTTACTCGTACATACACGAAATCGGCTCATTACAGACACTCTAAATGCATTCGTGTGCACCTGAGTGTGTGTTAAAGAGCCAGTAAGATGAAAATTCTAAGCTTCCTAACACTGTTTATAAGTCCTGTACATTAGGTTTAAATCCATCCAAGGTTAAAAAACATTGTCATTTTGTCAAAATATCATTTTAAAATTACCTCAATTCTCAGAGATCCACCAAACGGTTCGCGCGAAGCTGTTCAAAATATTCAGTTTCCTTAAACCCCACCTTTTGGTAGCATACTGTGTTCTGATTGGTCAACTAACATAGTCAGTTTTGATTGGTTTTTCCGCACACACCTCCATGGTAAACTATGCGTTAGCATCTGTTTGGGGTGAATTATGTCTTATTCCTCTCACCGCGAAGCAAACAGTAAAATAAAAAACTTGAACAGTCTCGCTGCTTTTTCTTCTGTGTGGGTGTATTCAAGCCGCGCGCTTCAGTTTGAATCTGAATAGCGCGTTCAGCGCGGGGGCGTGGTCACATTAGAATGAAGTGAGACGTGAAAAACTGACATCACTTTGTTTTCATATGGATTACTTTATCACAGAATATCTGTTCGGCAGCACTTGTTTAGTTTTAAAGAAGACATGTCAAGCTTTCTATAGATATCTCTCTCATGTCTCTTCGTTGAGAATTCACGGAGTTACACTTCATTTTAATGACGTGTTTGTACATGACGATCAGCGCAGACAGGCTGCAGACAGCACACATACTGATAAGACGCTCGGGAGAAAACAAATACATAACTTCATTATCATACTTCGCATTGTGATTCGGAGATGCTCGTTGTTCTAAATAAAGTTGGTAATGCACCCTCTTTTATGGCCAAACGCTTTGAAAATCCTGCTGTGCTCACCGAGATTAGAAATGCAGTCATCAGTAAAATGTTGTGAACACAACAAAAGGGAATTGTTGTACTGCTCTGGTATTGTGGTAAAAATGAATTTTAGCCATTGGTTCTTCTGATTTTCATTCTTTGGCAGTGAAAATAAAACAAACTTGCCTTTACAATTAAAAACACACTGTCTCCTCGACATGATGCCATCACACCAACCCGAGCGTCTGTGTGGGGGGGTGGGGCAGGTCAGAGTTCCGTTTCTCTCAAGACGGTAGGCGGAGATTATTATGCAAAGTGCTCCTAGTGATGTACATAGAGATGGGCAAAAGATTTGAAATCTATAACGACTCATTTCAGCGATTCAGAGTCGACTCCTTACTTTAGAAGCCAATAACTTTATAAATCGTGTACTTTTTGGTTTAATTACTTTGCACATTGTTTACACTGATGGACAGCTACATCATACACTGTAATACAGGTAATTTTTGATTTCCCATCTGTGTGGCTCTTTAAGATGCTAAGCGCCGAGTTTTACATTGTAGGTTAGAGAAATCGAAAACTGAAACGACCGCGGAAATGGGAAACGAGACACGGGATGCAATTCGCTCTGTTATGGAGAACATTCAACTCTTTTTCAAATGGCAAAAGTCGTTTACAGCCATGTTCACTCCGGTATTTCGCTCGCATCATCATGTGTTAACAACAGGTTTACAGTGGAAGTTCAATCATAGATTTGAGTTCGATGCATGATGTCTGTGCTTCGATGCGGCTGTACAGGCGCATAACATACGTCATAACTAAACGTATCTGATTGGCTACGGGTAACCAATGATTTTAAACTTGAGACAAGCGCCCCCTAGTGAGAGAGAAAACACTTCTCTATTATGCCATTCCAGACTCTGTCTACGAAGCAAAGTGAAGTAGCAGGGTCTGGTATTACCAGGCTAGGGGCCTGAAACCTGACTGAAATTCTTCATACAGATCTGTTCAGGTCTAATCTCTGCGCATGCGCTATCACCACCCATGTGATGACGGAATAAATGAGTGCTCATATTCCAGCATACGGCATTCACATCGAACAAGAGTGCATGGTTTGTCCACGGTTTTTATTTGTATCGCTGTTATTGTAATGTCTGGGAAGCCAGAATGCGAAATATATTAGAAGCCAGAAATATATTAGCTGAACCCTGTTTGTTTTACGTGTTATTTATAGCAAACCATATTACAGATGCTTTGTCAGATTTGAGTTGAACCACAGTTCCAGCACGTGGCGAAACAGTGTGTGGAGAACCGAAAGGTTTGTTTTTGTTTTTTTTCTCAGTGAACCGACCCATCCCTAGAAATAACTGAATCATACCATTGCCTTTACAGTGAGACAAATATTTGATGAAAAGTGTCATTCTGCAGTGCTTTAAGTTAATGTTTGTAGCCTCCCACTAATTGCCTTGTTCATATGAGTAGATATGATGATCCAAAAGCCTTGTGAAATCTCTGCTTTGCTGTATAAAAGCTCTGACATTGCATCGTCCTTAAAGAAACTGCAACGTGTAGTTCTGTGTTTTCACTATTCCTCACAGGCCTTGTTTACTTCAGTAAGTGTGAGAGGAGAACAGGAACCTCAGAATGTCTCCCAAACCTATATTAATTTCCTGTTTAATATAATATTTTAAAGTGCTTTGCTGCTTTCTCAAGCCTCTCTGGATGGCATCATGGGTTTCAGTGGCTCTTGCAGTGCATCTCATTGCATTTGCACAAAATCCTCTGTAATAATAAGAAACAAAGAGAAGTCTTAGTCTCTCCCAAAATATCTATTTCTTCATCAAGACCTCACTATTACCACCTAAAGTGATTTAGCAGATTCAAAACATGCCTTTATGCACCAAGAATGATTTCCTAAACAGGTTGTCTTATTCTTCCAAGAGCAAATCACCCTGGCTTTTGTTCATCCTCTGATTAACACACGTCTCTCTTTTATATTTATAGTGTACGGGAGAATTTACAGGCACACAAGTTGTTCCCAAACACTCAGGGCAGGAAGATAATTTACCTGGAGCCTCGATCAATACCGTAAAGAAAACCTGTATTATTCAATAGCTTGGCTCAGCTGACAGGCTCTTGTTTCTTTCGAGAAAATGCAAAGGTAATGAGGGAGACGTCTGATTTGATGAGAGTTTGGCTGGTTTCAGAATCTTTTGTTATCAAATCCTGTTGAAATAAACAACAGAAACTGTCACAGAGGTTCTAATGTTTTCAACCACAAATACCATTATAAAACAACAGCCGTTAGCCATTAAAACCCATCACCTAATGGTTTCCAGTAGCAGTGTTTTCCTGCAGAACTGGGCTACTTGTAAATTGTGGCTTTCTAGATTTACATTTACATTTATTCATTTATATATAGCAACTTGCAAATGAGGAACACAGCAAGCAATTCATTATAAAGAGGAAAATAAACACAGGAAGTGCTTACAATACAAAGTTTCTACCAGTGATAAAACTGTGCTAGATTATGATTTTACAGAGAGATCCTTGTGATCTGATTCAGTTTGTCTTCTCTCTAAAACTTATGTTCTGTCTGTAGATCACTGCTGTCTTGGATCAGTTCAGATCCTCACTGAGGCAGTTATACTGCTGCTGTTGTTTCTCCTTAAGATTCCTTTTCTTTATTTACAAAATTAAGTTTATCTTTGCTTGTTTTAGTGTAAGTTTGAATTCTATTTATGTATAACGCATGTTTCTCCCTTTTGACAAATTTGGAACAGAATCAAGCCTTGAGATGCTTCACTATTTGTAATTTGAAGTGTTTAAAATTTGTTTATATCTTTGTGTAGTTTTGTGTGAATGTGGCTAATTATTTTATGTTTATGTAGAGTTACTGTGCAAAAATATAATATTTAGGAGAATTAAAATCATTTTGATTTGAAGTGTTTGCTTTTTCATGTGTCTCTCGCAAGCTTTCACTAACATTTTTGAAAAGTTATATAAACGTTAGTACAAAATGTTCTTAAAGTAGTGTTCATGTGATGATATTATAAATGGAGTATAGAGTTAGTTCTGACAGGTCACGTTAGTCAAGCTCGCACTTCTACCTATAGGAATACGATACCAATCATTATTCCCTTTATTAAGGTCCTTTCAGTCATTATTCAGCAGGTATCACTTTGTGCTAATCACCCACCTCCATGCCCAAATCTTCCTCTCTTCCAGTCTGGACTTGGCACTGGATATTTCTTCTTGAGTCAGACCACTGAATTATGTTGATATGTAAAATAATCACTTAGAATATGAATGATTTCTGCTACATTTTATCATTAATGTTGGTTCTGTTCTGTTTACCCTAGGGGGTTGTTTATGCTCTCCTTGCTCCTTTGCATGTTAGGCAGCATGAATGGGCAGGGAGTGTTGCCCACAATTCAATTCAATTCAAGTTTATTTGTATAGTGCTTTTTAGGATACAAATCATTGAAAAGCAACTTTACAGAAAGTTAAGTTTCTACAATATTTAGTAGTAGCTTATAAGCGGTGACTTTAAGTTTATGTGCATATGACAGGAATTTTCAGAAAAATTAATACAAGACATGGTCAACAGCAGTCGGTATGTGATTGCACAGTAAGTAGCAATATTTGTTAGTTCTGTATGTTTCAGGGTTAGCGTCATCTGGGGTCCTCTGAGGGTCAGCATCATCTCTTCTCAGGTGTTCTGGATCCAGACTGGAGCTTGTGTAAATCCTAGATGCATTATTTGAATGCTTGGCAAAAGGGGATGAACTTCCAGTGGCTTGTTTATTGAAGATGTTGGACAACCACCTAGAACCACCTGCATTACAATAGTCCAGTCTAGAGGTCATGAATACATGACCTAGCTTTTCTGCATCAGAAAAGCTATACAAACAAAGGCCCAACAAAGGCTGTACTTCCTTCGCCAGCTGTGGAAATTTAACCTTCCACAGGAGCTGCTGAAACAGTTCTACTCTGGCATCATTGAGTCCGTACTGTGCACTTCAATAACTGGTTTGGTTCAGCTACAAAATCAGAAAACAAAAAACTACAAAAAATGGATCGGACTGCTGAAAGGGTTATTGGTGCTCCCCTGCCCACCCTTCAAGAACTGTATACATCCAGAGTGAGGAAAAGGGCTCAGAAAATCACTCTGGATCCCTCACATTCAAGTTAGCCCATCTTTGAACTTTTGCCATCTGGCAAGAGAGCCGCAAATACCAGAACAGTCAAGCACAAGAACAGTTTCTTCCCCCATGCAATCTACCTCATGAACAGTTAAATGTTCCCCACGTATGCAATAAAAATGTGCAATATCCTTATATTTATTTGTAACCCCTCCATCCTAGTACATTCCATTATCATTTATAGCACAACTGTTTATACACTTATTTATTTGCCTTATTTTTTGTATTTTTTTGTCTTTGTGTTGTTGTCTCTGTGTACTGGAGGTTTATGTCACTAAAACAAATTCCTTGTATGCGCAAGCATACTTGGCAATAAAGCTCTTTCTGATTCTGATTCTGAAACAGGTAGTATATTTCGTAGCTTGGCAATGTTTCTAAGATGGAAAAATGCTGTTTTTGTAACATGGTAAATATGGTTTTCTAAAGACAAGCTGCCGTCTAAACCCAGATTTTTGACTGTAGAGGAATTAACAGTACATCCATCTAGTTGCAAAATGTAGTACACTAGATTCTGTGTACTGTTTTTTTTTTTTTTGGGTCCAATAAGTAATATCTCTGTCTTATCTGAATTTAATAGTAGAAAATTATTGGTCATCCAATCTTTTACATTTTTAACATACTCTGTTAGCTAAGATAATTTAGAAGTTCCATCTGGTCTCCTTGAGATATATAGTTGAGTATCATCAGCATAACAGTGGAAACTAATCCAGTATTTTTTTATAATATCACCAAGGGGCAACATGTATATTGAAAATAGCAGAGGACAAATCCTTGTGGCACTCCATATTTTACTGGTGATAAATGAGATGACTCCCCATTTAAATAAACAAAATGGTAGCGATCGGACAGGAAGGATCTAAACCATCTTAGAGCCTGCCCTTGAATACCTGTATAGTTTTGTAAACGATCTATAAGTATGTCATGATCCATGGTGTCGAACGCAGCACTAAGATCAAGTAAAACTAACAATGAGATGAAGCCTTGATCTGATGCAAGAAGCAGGCCATTTGTAATTTTATTTAAGTGCAGTTTCTGAGCTATGGTGGGGCCTGAAACCTGACTGAATTCTTCATACAGATAATTTTTTTGCAGGAAGGAGCTCAATTGAGCAGGCACAACCTTTCTAAAATTGTATAAATTAATGGAAGATTTGAATTAGGCCAATAATTTGCCAGTACACTAGGATCTAGTTTTGGTTTCTTAATAAGATGCTTGATAACCGGCAGCTTGAATGGTTTTGGGACGTGACCTAAAGATAACGACGAGTTAATGATATTGAGAAGCGGTTCTTCGGCAACAGGTAACAACTCTTTCAGTAATTTACTGGGTACAGGATCTAATAAACCTGTTGTTGGTTTAGATACAGTGATAAGTTTAGGGTTAGGTTGGTTGATATTATTAAAATGAAATCAGTATCAACAAACTCCATCTGTCCAAATGCATAATGTTATTAGATTAATGTTATACTTTTTTGACATACAAAATATGAAATGTTGGAAAAATGCAATGATACTTTTAAATATGACATTAAACCACCAGTAGGTCTTAATGAGTGAATTATTGATTCAACTGATTCGTTCAAACGGCTGATTCGTTCAATTTATGAAGCAAGTAACCTTTTTTATAGATGGCTCACTGAATCACTGACTCATTTAAAATGAATCATTTAGTAATGAAACTATGTTGTGATTTGCTCGGAGATGCGCAACTGTTTTTCTGTGACTTTGCTTAGAGCTATTTTTGTTTAAAATGGAGCAAAAACTATCCGTAATGTCTATAAAATGTAAGTCAGTTAACACTTGTTTATTTAACTGAAGATGTATGAAATCAATATCACATTTGCAATCAAGCTGAAAGTCGGGAAAACATCACTCCTGGTCGTGTGATGTTGCAAATATTGATGTTATACAGAATATTTATATTTTTTTCTTCCGCAATATGTTTGTTTCTTTGTGTGTGCTGTTGAGTTGATTTCTCCACGAAGCTGCACGAGCCACAACTGATGGCATCTTGATACTGTCCATTATTAGTCACCGTGTACACTGAAATCAGAATCATTCTCGCCAAATTGTGCTGCTCTAGTTATTGTTTGTTATTAACATTTTTATCAGGTTACTTGTCCTGTATGGCAAGTAAAATTCTTTTTTACCTCCCCTTTCACAAAATCCACTTGTCCCGGACAAGTATTAATGTCGAGCCCTGGCTAATATATAAAGAACATTTCCAGGTAAAATATTTCATCTCAAAACACTTAAAGTGCATAAGGTAGTAGCCAACAATGAAGAAAAATCAACATTACAAAAAATATATTAAAGAACATGAAATTCCCACCAATAACTTTGCTAGGTCAAAGATTTCCATGGACCGCAAATAAATCAATGGTAGGCAGAGCTTACACTGAATAGTGAAATTTTTCCCGTGTCTTTCTTTAAAAATTTAATTATGTCTGTACATCCAGTGATTTAAAGGCTGTCCATTATCTTGTTGCTGATTTTTTCTGTGCGTGATTCTGACCCCCATCCCCCTCTCCTCCGAAAAACTCGAAGAATCACGAACGTATATAAGCGGCAGGTTTATTAGGAAAATTATGAACGTTAAAAAAAGGAAATTTAGGAGAATCAATGAGTTGTGAACGACTTATTACCATTGTGAAATTAATATGTAATCATGTAATCCATAAAAAAGTAACTTTAGTCTGATTACGAGTATTTTAAAAAGTAGTTTATTCTAATTACAAGTACTTGAGTTTTGGAATCTGATTACGTAATCCAGATTACATGTAATCCGTTACTACCCAGATCTGGTTCCTGATTAGTTCACACTTGTTCTCAGTTCCCTTGATTATTCTTCCTTTGTATATATAGCCGTCAGTTTCTGTTGTTCGTTCTCTATTCTTGTTTGTTGGTTTGCTTTTTGCTTTTTGTTGTAGGTATCATTTTTGGATTATCTTATAAATTTTAATAGAAGTGCTGCAACTAGAAGTTATTTTCGGACAGATCAGCTCATATTATTTGCAGATCCTTTGTCAGATATGACTTACTGACCATTATTGACTATCCTACAACTTGGATAAGATTCCTAAAAGTTTCACACCTACAGCACACATTACAGACATTGATGCACAAACGTGGATATGTTCTACATGCCTACAGTTAAAAAAAATGAATAAACCTTATAAACTCCTTGATTTCATTTAAGCAACTTTAAATATAACATGCATGCACAATAAACTATTGTAAAATAAGTTTACATCACTTGTAAACTAATTGTTTTTACAGGTTTTAATAAAATGTAAATAAATAACTCTCTTAAGCATATTTCCCTCATATACTCACTCATAGGAATCTTCGGTAATCCTCTGCAAACTTCTTTACGGCTCATTCCTTTCTTGTTGAGTCCTCGGTATTCCTCTGCAAACTTCGACAGTAAGTTGAACCAGCTCATTTGGTTCTTTTTGAGTTTGACGTGCTACTTTGGCTGTGAGTCCTGCTTCATCAACTTGGAACTAAAGTTTGATTCAATTCGATTTGTGAACCGGCTTGACCGGTTACTTCCTGAGAACCGGCTCAAAAGAACGATTCGTTAAAGAAACGGACATCACTAGAAACAGCTAAATTTTCTCCTTGGCTGCAACTCTCATAAATGTCTGGAAGCATCTTTATCACCATGATGATCCACCTGATGCACCAAGAAAGTCAATTTCTCTCAATATCCTTTTCATATAAACTGATGGTGGGAATTAGAAAGTATGTGTTTCTATGGCAAGAGCACAAAATATTAAATAAGACTATAAAATATTTTCTAAGCTTCTTTTATACAGTAATCAATTTACTCCTGTCCACTCAGGGCTTTCTCTTAACTATTAAAATGTGTCCATAAAGTTGTGTAGGAATAAAGTTTTGTTTCTTAGGTCTATTTCATTGGACCAGATTGCTTCACATCAGAATACATGATAAATAGAAGAACTGAAATTGCTTGAGACAAGAGTGGCAGACATCAGTAACCAAATACTTGTTCAGAATATGGAACAAAGGCACATAAAGTTTATGACACAAAAGCCCTTCAGTGATAAAGTGGCTTTTAGAGACCATGGTAAAAAGCAGATAAGAGAAACTGACTGAGCAGAAGGAAATCGATTGCTTTAAACAATTATGGGAGCTGCAGCAGGCCGAGAGAACATCAGTGGCTCAACAGGCGACTTTACCTTCCTCTGTCAGTCGATGTCTAGCTCTCACCATCCATCTGTCAGCACACTAGAGCCACCTAAAGACACGTTCATTCAGCTGTAGGCTGCCTGCCAGGATCAACAGCAGCCACTTTAGCTGGGCATATAAGTTAAACAAACAATTATTTTCATAATTTCTCAAAGATTTTACACTACTCCAAGCACCAGAAACTAATGTTTTTTTTTTTTTTTTTTTTTAAATTTCCAGTTTACTTTTCCTTTGTGTGAGTTTAAGTCCAATTTTTGATTTTGAGGAAATGTTTAGATGTGAGATTAACCCAGTTTATCAAACTAATTCCTGATAGTTAGATCTCCAAACAGGTATAGCTGTAGCCCAGACTCATTGGAAAAACAGTCTGTTATTGTTGGTATTTTACCGCCACTTGTGTTTGTCATATGGGGCCCTATCTTGCACCCAGCGCAACTGACTTTGTACACCGACGCATGTGTCATTCCTATTTTGCACCCGTGCAAAGCGCGCTTTTCCCTCCACAGAAGCACGTCGCTAAACTAGTGAATGAAATTGCGCTCCCTGGGCGGTTCAGCGCAAAAAAAGAGGCGTGTTCCGGCGCAAACAATCCCTGGTGCTATTTTGCTGTTCCATTAAACAATTGCGCCACTGACCAGAAAAAACCTAGTCTAAAGTCAGTGGCGCGTTGCGCGTTTGTATAGCGTGCACAACGCGCATACACTTTGCTCATGTAATCTACACAGATGCAACAGTTATTTTTGCAAATCATAAATTGTTACACTAAAAAAATATTAACACATGAGATGACGGAAATCATTGTGGTGTGCCACGAAGATGTGAAAAAATAGGCATAAATCTAGCTTACAAATTATTCAGGCTAATTATTCTCCCATCCGCATACAACACAACTTCTCTGTCTTTCACTGCTCTTACAAGAACACCAGTCTCCTCGGCTGTGAACCGCTCCTGGCCTGCGCCTGGTAGATACGCCATAATAATAGCAATCCATAATGGAACTTGCGCACCTGCTTTTAAAGGGAATGTTGGATGACGCTCTGATTGGTTTATTTCACGTTACGCACAAACCACACCTATGAATAAGAAAGCTACTTCAGACCAACCCATTTTAGATTTGCGCCGGGCGCAAGAGCCATTTATCCCGACGGGAAAATAGCAACAGCGCCGAGACCCGCCCACAAAGTTACTTGCGCTTCGCGCTTTGACACTTGCGTTTCAGATCGTTAAAATAGGGCCCATGGTGTTTCAATTATATGTATAGGTTTTTGGAGTTTTGCAAAAATTAGGCAGAAGCACATTTGTCCAATGATCCTACTGTTTGTTGGTAACTGTTCTTAGCACCATCCATTAATCAGCAATAATATATTTCTTTATTCAATTGCCTAAACACTTGGTACCAAAGAAAAATAACCTGAAAAATATTATGCTGAATTAACTGATATATTTGCATATAAGGTAAATGGGGTGCAGACCAAAAATTTTCTGATAAGTCAAAGAGAGAGGGGAGTTTTTATGTGTAAATTCACGAATGGAACTCCGCTATGAATGTAATCCCACAAGATCTTATCCATCTTTTGACATGAATTTTTGCAAAAAGCTAAACCAGTATGATAAACACACCTCGCTTAGGGAACATACTTAAACCTTCATCTATACAGTGTTTAATATGAACTTTAATGACTTGAGTTTTCAGGTGCTTTTCACTTCCTTCCCCAGAGGTGTTACAAATAAAAGCAGTGCAGCATTAGTAAAAGCAGTACAGTACATATACACTGCAGCTCTGCTCAATTTTGTTGTTACCATCTGCTTGTGCTAAAGTTTTTTTATGGGCAGTTAGCTTAACTTGAGTTAGGGCAGCTGTGGAGACTCAAGACGTCCTATTCACTGTACATTCTTTAAGAGAATTTATGAAGTAGTTTAGCAGAGAGGTTATAATACATAAGTGATGCCGTTCAACAACTGCCAACAGAAATTGCAGGCCAGTAATGGTTCTGAAAAAAAAGTGAAAAAGTGAACTAATGTGTGGCCAAGTATGGTGAACCATACTCTGAATTTTTGCTCTGGGGTAAAAGCCTGCACCTGCCTTTATCGTATTTTCTTGATTACCTCAAAAAGAACAAAAAATACTCTGTTAATTTTTGAACGTACAGATAAGAATAAGGTATCATTTGAAACTGCAAATAATCTACTTTTATTTGTGCATGGTCATAATAAAAACAAAACCATGTGCTTTTGTAAAATAAAAAAGATAAACGGTGCATTCTCCGCCATCTTGCTCTGTCAACTATCTTCACAGACATGTAAATAAAACAACCTGAATCTTAGCGAATACTTGAAAAAGTATTCAAAAAAAAAAAAAAAAAAAATACTTGAAACTATAATTCCTGACTATATGTATGAAATCAAGTGAAACATTTTGAAATATGTAATTTCATTGTCTAAATGTCTTACAATGCTAAGATGTTTATTTAATGTTTTTAACATATAAAACCACAAGACAAAAAAGAATGAGTGTTAACAATGAAATAAGAGTCTATGAATGTTCGGCAAAAAGGTGTGTTACTGTTCAAGTCTCATTGTTCAGATGAGTATGTTCAATTATGTGTCCTTGACCTTCACTGTGTATATTTTATTATGTTGTGTTTTATATAAAAAAAACTAATTATATTAGTCTCCTCTCGCTCTTTCTTACCTGAGTCAGATACAAATTGATTGCTCATTATGGGAGGCCCTTTGTCTCTCAGTTGCGAATCACCAAATATTCATAGCCATTGTCACTCCCTCACATAAGGGCATTCGATCACAAAATCTGTTTTACAAATGTTTCTCAAAGTTCTCACCAGTCTTTTATTAATCAAATTAAATGTTTAAAGTAAACTTGAAATCCAAATATACTAAATTATAAACCCAATTTGTTAAATTATGTGAAATATGTTCCTCAGAGCAGTTCCTAACAAAATATGTCAGATTATGAAGGTAAAAAAAGGGGTCCTTAATGAATTCGTTTTCATGTAGACTTTGACCCTAAAGCAATCAATAGTGGAAAATGATCAGCAATATCATATGGATTTTTATAAATATTTGATATATTTTGGATTTTAAGAGTTGTGTCTCCCAGGATACGTTGCCCTGTTAGAGTATAAAAAACAGCTGAAGTCATCAATAATTATATGATTTATTTGATGCAAACAAATATGTAATATTAAAAATATGTTGCTCTTATAATTGAGGAACAGACATTTCTTGTATTTTTACATTGCTGAAGTGTCTTCATCTTTAGGGGTAGGCAATTCCATCTCTTGAGGTCCACTGTCCTGCATGGTTTCGCTCCATGCCTAATCAATCACATAATATAATATCTGTAACAACGCACCATTTTTATAATGTATTCCTAAGGATTTTGCTGTGATTTTCCAGGTGTGTTTGATCAGGGTTGGAACTAAACACTGTAGAATGGTAGCACTCCAGGAGCAGGGTTGGACACCCCTGATCTACCATAAAATAAGCTGTGTGAAGCCCTACAAGGACAAAAATCCATCTAAAATTGCAAAGATGTAGTCAACTAAATGTAACAATATAAATTTTACAAGCAAATATTAATAATTGCACAATAATTTAACTAAAAATGAATAGAAAGTTGTGTGCAGTGTGCCTATAAGGTACTTCCCCAAGGGACCCTAACCCTGGAATACGATTTGATGTGATTTATGATCACCCTCCGCCCCACCTCTTAGAGAGATTTTTTTTCTTCTTTCAATCAAGGTGGTCCTCCTCCTGTAGACTGTGATTTTTACACCCCCACCCCACATAGCCATCAAGGGGAAAAGACTAACCCCTCAAAACACACCACCCCAGAATGCAAAATAATGAAATAACCAGGAAAGGTGTCTCAGGGGATACGTATGTTTTACAATGTGGTTAAATAAAAGCACAAATAACTTATGGCTTAAGATAATGTTCACAATTAATACCAACAGTTGTATTGTATTTTTTATTTATTTTTTTGCTGAAAAAAGTAAGATTAATATATGCCTAATTTCTACAATTTCTTAATGTCCAGGCCCATGGTTGTACATGTTGCTTTACGTCAAACTGACTAAACAAGCTCAGAAATTTTGAGCCAAATCATGTGACCCCCATACTCATAAGAACCTCAACTATAGAAATTTTCCAGTTCCACCTCTTGAACTGACCTGTAAACTAAATAATCTAACCCTTATACTTGCATAACAATAGCAGTCTATTTATGTAGTTGTTCAAGTTGAAGACAGTATGTATATTAATGACAGTATGAGACAAATATGATGTAATTTGGTGGTTGCAGGTACATGTACAGTCAGACAAAATGATGTGCACAGTTATCAAAGGCGCGAGTGTGCATACAGTCAAGGGAAACTTCGGCAGTTAAAGACACAATGCGACATGTCATTGGAAACAATGTGCTCAGTAATTAAAGAGGTACCCAGAAGACTGCGCTCTACTCCCCCCTACCCGCTCTGGGGGAACAGATAAGGGTGGCCGTGGGTACCTGGGGGTAAGGACAGACAGACGAGATGAGAGAAGAGACAGAGACGAGAGAGGGGAGAGAGGAGCAAAAACTAATTTGTTCCGGTTCCTAGACACACAAAACTTTAATCATAAAATAAACACAAAAATAGCGTGAAACCCAAAACACAAAAAGGCTAGGCCTGGTCCTCTCTTGTCCTTCACTGTCGTAACTCCGCTCTTATCCTTCTGATCTCCTCCGTGGGACTAGAGACCGGTGAGTGGCGCAGCATTTCCAAATCATTCCACCGGCCTCGCTCCATTCCCATGGCTCTTTGCCCAGGCCCGCTCGTCACATACAACCTTTACGGGAAATGCTGAATCGTAAGAACACTGGCGCAAGGCTGCTCACAGCACTTGGTCACGTGTCACACCAGACACCAATTTCAGAACCAAAACTTAGAAATTGTTCGCGGTTCCGGTTCTTTGCAAAAAAAAAAAAAAGAAATAAGAACTGGTTCTCGGTTCCCAACCCTTACTATGATAATATTCAGAGACTAAAGAATATGTGTCCTGTGGTGCACAATGCCTGCTTATGGTTTAAGTGACTCTGAGGTAACACTTATTTTCTCTCTATTCCAAGACTTTGCATCTTTATTACAGTGTTCTGAGACTCTTCTATTTCCCAGGATTCTGTCAAAATAATTCCCTGTCAGCATCTTCCTTTACTTGTCAGGTAAGCAAATGCATGAGCAGTAACATGTTTGTTATGGTAGTGTGTTTTCTTCTTCTGTTGAAAGTTATTCACAAAGCAGTAAATTTATTCTGTTAATTCATAACCAGCATCAAACATAAATTAAACTGAAAAAGTAGCATAATATAATAGTTTTGTTTTCTTTCATTTAACAATTTATCAAAAACGAAGTAGATCAGCAAGGCGTGAAAAGAGTATTTTTTTAGCTATAGATTCCTACAGGTTCCTTGCAACTATCGCTTTTGGATTGCTTAGTTAGGGACGCTTGACTGATTGCACAGATACTATTGAAAGAGAGCTAAAAGGATGATATCAACACTGAATCATTAATGAACTGACTTTAGCTGAAAAAAGGACACTGTTATTGTCTTCTTGCATCAATGACAAACTAGTTTCCTTTTTGACCCTGTAAAGCTGCTTTGAATCAATCAGTATTGAATGGTGTATTGAGTGTTTACTATTGTCATTTTGCATTATTGACAAACTATTTTCCTATTTATTACTGTAAAGTGCTTTGACATAATCTGTACTGTTAAAAGCACTATATAAATAAACGAAAAAAGAGATAAATAGTGTTAGCAAAAGGAACAACATTTGCAATTAGATAACGGCTAATTGGAGAATAAAATGAAGCGATGAGAATCACTGGTTATTTTCCCTTTGTAACACTTTAATTAAAAGCCCTTATCAGAATTGTTATTATTTCATGAAACATACTCCATCTTCAGTGTAATCAGTACATCTGTGTGTCTGACCTGAGTAAAACATGCTGTTACAAACACAAACACGCATATGCACACAATTATTTATCAAAGCATCCCCCCTTTTGTACTAAAAGATTGGTTGGTTGTTGTTGTTGTTGTTGTTGTTTTAAAAATACCTATTGGCGCAGATGAATAGTAACCAGAGCTTTTGATATTGCATGACTAGAAAAAAAATGTGCTACAGAATCACAATAGTTGTTTTCTTTTGATTCAAATGTCATGATGTCTAAAAATGTCTTAATTTGTTTGATTAAATGATGAACCTTTGCATTTATGATGCAGACTCTTTGATCTTCTCAAACTAACAGTGTCTGTTATGCTTACACCATTTCGGATCAAACTCTGTTTGAAATAGTTTGTGGTTGAACCCCCTGCTGGACATAACAACCCGATCTCATGATGTTACATTACATAGTTTATTTCATACTGTTTTTTTAAAGCAGTGCACCAGTATGACAAAATATTTTTTTAAAACAACTGTAGTATGAAGAATAATTTTCACAATAACAATCACGTATGTCTCAAAGCATTACTAAATCCTTCATTAATTACTGTCCTGAGTTGTGACATTAGCAGAAGAGACAAATTTCAAGAGCCTACAGAAATATATCAGCCACGTGAAAATTCTACTGCAAGTTTCTGGACTCAGATGTTTTTGAATTTCTGCTTGCAATCAGATTGTGTATTGGACATCTACCAGCAGGGAACTGGACCAAAGTAACCAGCCAAACCTGGACCCCAATGATCAAAGCCATTTAAAAAATCAATGCCCAATGACATATTTAGAAAGGTAGCATCATTTGCAAAGTATACAAGGAAGGGAGTTTAACATTACACAATTACTGACTACCTTCATACCGTTATGCTCCATTTTTATTTCTCTCAGCTGAAAATAATGTGTGACATGTAGCTTACATCCACATTGTTTCATCAGAGATGTGCATCCTTACAGGTGTGCTTCCTTGTACAAGTAGTCTCCAGATTCCGGGTCACGTATGTTCACATGTGGTGATCTCAGGCAGTGACGTTTGCTCCTGCAGCACTACCTGTGGAGGTGTCTGTATGGATCGAACGGACACTACAGAGTTCTTCTGTAATTCAACTCCAAACCCAGGCGGGGCACTCTGCAACTGTCTCCTATACTGCACAAAGCTACATGTCTTCAGAACAATGGCTAGGATGTTCTTGGCCATGAGTATCCCAGACACTCTGTTGTCCTTATAAAGGAGCATATTCCCTCCACGGATGAAGAGAGTGACAATGTTAATAGTCACCAAACTCAGAATGGGGTAGAGCATCATCTTGTGAGGACTGATGTTGATGCCTTGCATGCTGATCTCACTCAGAGACACACAGGGCAGCACTAAAAGAAGAATATAACAGTAGAAAAACATCAGTCCCTCTGCCCAGAGAGGAAGCCCTTTCTTTTGTGGCTCCCATAGGTTGGCCTGAATGTCCAGAACATCCAACAGATCTACCACCACCCAGAACAAACGGTTTCTGATCTCCTCCTTCTTCTTGAAAGCCTTCACATACTCCATGTGGTCAATAGCAACCAGAATCACGAAAAGCACGGGAATACTGATGGACAGCAGGAGTGTCAGAGCTTTCCGAGCCAAGGCGTCCAGGCTTTTACGGTCAGACTTGTAGTTCTGGTATACAAAATACACCTTAATCTCCAGGACGAAAATGTAAAGGAACCAAAGTATCATGGCATAGCCTCGTTTTGCCGTCCTCACCTCAGCCCCGACCCACACCGCCACATATCGCAGCACGATGAGGAAACAGAGGTCACCGACTGTCACCATGATGCAGATGCCGATCTTTCGTGGGCCATGGTTCTGCTCAACGAGGTACGCGTCCATGAGTGCCATGCTGCACATGATTATGATGGTGGACAAGCATACGTGCGGCTTGTTGGTGGGAGGGGGTGGCACCATCCTGATGTGGGTGGGATGGCGGACCCTTCTGATCTCTTCCCTGATGGGCGGATTTGGGGAGGCTCCTTTGGGAGGTGGACAGAGAGGACTCAGACTCTTCTGCCCTCCAATGCTGCTTCCATGGACGAGCTCCAGGATTGACTAGCTGGACACAAAAAAAATCACATCCATCACAAAGAGGCTAGTCCCAAAATGCTCAAACCATCAAATCCTATATGTTTAAGTAAAAGCTTCAAGAAGTACTATAGTTTGACAGAATTTTGGCCTCTGTTTCAAGATCTTCATAGCTGTATTACAAAGATATTGTTTTGTGGCCATTAGCAAGACACATACATCTACAGGTGAATTTAATGCACTCTCTGAGAAGACATTTAAAAGGAAATTTGGAAACTGACTGGACATCTACCTTCTGCTTTATCTGAAGTTTATCATAATGACGAGCTATGGACCGTCTTCACCCCGTGTTCTCAGGGAGACCAAATTTAGACCGTAATCCATGTGTAAAGTGACAAGAAACACACAGATTTCCCCTGGATGTGCTGTATCCCGCAGTCAGGCATGTGTCTTCAAATTGCAGCCCCCAGATCCCTAATGCCTTGGATGTAATCCATTTAAGTTTGGAGTGTGCAGAGAAGGCTGCTGTAGTCATTTCAGAAGGGGATTTTGATTTCAGCACAGGAAAAAATAAATCAGACTAAAGCTAAACTCACTCTTTTGTGTTTCAGATTAAAAACATACAGCCAGTGTTTTTTCAGTTATTTCAGATGAAAGTCGACTTACCGTAGTATTAAACCATCAGGGTGTGCTGGTGATCGCTCCAGTGGTTCATGTGTGTTTGGTTCTTTGTCCTGTGAATGCAGATGCAGTTGGATCCGATGTGTCCTGACCGCTTGCTACCTCAGATCTGAGCAGGAAGCTGGTGTCCATCTGTGCGGTATGCTGTGCATCAGTGCTCCTGTCTCAGCACATGCTTTCTGTTGCAGCGACGCGCTGCATCAGGAATATCAGGAATGCTGGTGGTAGGAGTGAGGAATCCAGTCTCTCTCTCTCTCTCTCTCTCTCCATATGTGTGTTAATGAGGTGTGTGTGTGTGTGTTTGCATTTCCCTCTCCCTGACACGATGTGGCTCCTTCAGCTCTTTCTCTTGCTCTCTCTCTATCTCTTTCTCTCCCTCTCATTCAGATTTAAATAACATTATTTGACTTGGTAAATAGAAAGTGTATTGCCAAAAACATTAAATACATACGCATATACAAAAAAATAACAACAACGTACTAATAAAGATGTAAGTATGAGGAGAATGATGGGCTCAGTAGATGTTAGTGAAGCTGAAAGAGGTGGCTGGTTCCTTTGCTTTACAATGATATGGGGGGGGGGGGGGGACAGTGAGTAGTGACTGCTCATTTTTGTGTTTTTATAATTTGTGAATGTTTTCCTGATTCTCTCATTCATGCAATATTTGTTGGTGAGGTGTGAGGTGTGAAAGAGAAAGAGATGCTGCTTATGATGGATGTCTCTTACCGATTGTAATACCTTTTGCACTACAATCTTTTTTTCTTTTTATCTGCACTTTGTTTGTTCACTTCACTGGCTTGCACTCTATCTTCCATCTGCCTAGCACTGCTTTATTTAACTTTGATTTTTTATGTTTTTTACATTCCCTTATTGTATAGTTTATTGTATAGTTGTATTTTCTATTTTCTATTTGATCTAGATTTTTAGGCTCGACTGTTAATGTTATCTGTATGCACCATGGGTCTGAGAGTAACGCAATTTCAATTCTCTGTATGTATGTACTGTACATGTGGAAGAATTTACAATAAAGCAGACTGATAGTTTTGTGAAGGACCTTGCACACATTCATTCATAAATTCACCCTGCCTGTGTTGCGAAGCACCAACTCTTTCATGATCACACTGTGTTTCCTTTGCTGACTATTACTATTGTGCAACTCTTTTGCAGCATTGAGTGTGCAAGGTTGAAATTACCTAATGTGAATCATTAAATGAGATATGAAATGATTACACTCTTTTAGTCTTTTCATATGCCTGCTCCTGAAGCTGCTGCTGCTTCGGGTGACACTGCAAACAGATGACAGGAATGTTACAATGAACCACATAAGGCTGACATTATCCTAAGCAGTACAGAAAACGAGGCTGATGTTAGAGTAGCGTTACCTTGTACATCAAAATAGCATATATGTTATCATTAACAAAACTGTAATGGCAGGGGTTATTGGCATATAAGAACAATTAGTGATGTCAATAAACAAAAAATTAACATTAAGTTACTTACAGTCTTACAGTTTCTGACTATAACTAGAGGTTGACCGATAGTGGGTTTTGCCGATACCGATAGCTAGTTTGGACCACACTGGCCGATACTGATTAATTAACTGATAGTTTTTAATAGATGATTAGTTTTTACTGAACAAAAACAGTATAAAATAGTGCTTTATTTACAAAAAAAAGTTGAATAAAAAATACATTTAGGGCCCTATGAAATGTTTTAGTTTTTTTTTTATCATATTTTTTTATTGCTCCCAAATTCTGTTTTAATTAATTATTTCTAATTATTTGAACGCATAAATAAATAATTTTTTCCCCCTCAAAGTCTGTGTATTTACATTTTTATTGTTATCAGATCAAGGCATGAAACATTTATTTAATTTATATTTTAATGAATGAAAATTAAAAAAAAATTGGCAAACAAAAAAGAATTTACTATTAAAATTAAAAAATGGAAGAAATGTGCGATTATTCCTTAAAAATAATGTTTGTTTAATTTTAGTAGTAGTATTAGTAGTAGTATGCTATGTACATTCTACTTAACTTTTATTTTGACAATTCTGTTTATGTGATATGATGCTTTTGCTCAAATCAAATGATCGAATGCTCATGAAGTGACTCTCAGAGCAGTTCTGGAGATGTAGTTCATGTGTTTTTGTCCTCATTTAGTGAGACGACAGACACTGAAATCTCTGTGAGCATCATTCCTCGCTAAACCGTGAATTACGTTTTTATGACAGGATTCCGCGATTCCGTCCACATTTTTCGCAACGCTCTTCAATTATAGCAGTACAATGTATGCTCTCACACTTTAACTGCTTCTATTCTTGAACACTTAAAGGGATAATTGACCCAAATAGCAAAATGATGTCATTAATAACTAACCCTCATGTTGTTCCAAACCCGTAAGACGTTTATCTTTGGAACACAGTTTAAGATATTTTAGATTTAGTCCGAGAGCTCTCAGTCTCTCCATTGAAGCTGTGTGAACGGTCTACTGTCCATGTCCAGAAAAGTAAGAAAAACATCATCAAAGTAGTCCATGTGACATCAGAGGGTCAGTTAGAATTTTTTGAAGCATCGAAAAGACATTTTGGTCCAAAAATAGCAAAAAATATGACTTTTTTCAGCATTGTCTTCTTTTCCGTGTCTGTTGTGAGAGAGTTCAAAACAAAGCAGTTGTGATATCCGGTTCGCGAACGAATCATTCGATCTAACCTGATCTTTTTAAACCAGTTCACCAAATCAAACTGAATCGTTCGCGTTTCCAATACACAAATGACTTAAGCTGTTAACTTTTTTAATGTGGCTGACACTCCCTCTGAGTTCAAACAAACCAATATCTCGGAGTAATTCATTTACTCAAACAGTTCTGACTGAACTGCTGTGAAGAGAGAACTGAATATGAACACCGAGCCGAGCCAGATAACGAACAACAGTCTGACTCATTCTCCCTATATACGATGTTTGATATGGAGCCAGTGGAGTGTTGACAGGACTGCATTTTAGACTAGCTGTAGTTTTTTACAAAGTGTGCAGAACAACCACCAAATAAAGCATTAAAATAATCTAACCTTGAGGTCATAAATGCATGGATTAACATTTCTGCATTTGACATTGAGAGCATAGGCCGTAATTTAGATATATTGGAAAAATTTAGTTTTACAAATGCTACAAACGTTGCTTTCTAAGCAAAGATTGTAATCAAATAGCACACCTAGGTTCCTAACTGATGACGAAGAATTGACAGAGCAGCCATCAAGTCTTGTGTTCTAGGTTATTACATGCAGAGTTTTTAGGTCCTATAATTAACACCTCATTTTTTTCAGAATTTAGCAGTAAGAAATTACTCGTCATCCAGTTTTTTATATCAACTATGCATTCCATTAGTTTTTCAAATTAGTGTGTTTCACGGGGCCGCAAAGAAACGTAGAGCTGAGTATCATCAGCATAACAGTGAAAGCTAACACCATGTTTCCTGATGATATCACCCAAGGGTAACATATAAAGCGTGAAGAGTATCGGCCCTAGTACTGAGCCTTTTGGTACTCCATACTGCACTTGTGATCGATATGATACATCTTCATTCACTGCTACGAACTGATGGCGATCATATAAGTACAATTTTAACCATGCTAATGCACTTCCATTAATGCCAACAAAGTGTTCAAGTCTATGCAAAAGAATGTTGTGGTCAATTGTGTCAAACGCAGCACTAAGATCCAATAAAACTAACAGAGAGATACACCCACGATGAGATGATAAGAGCAGGTCATTTGTAACTCTAAGGAGAGCAGTCTCAGTACTATGATACGGTCTAAATCCTGACTGGAAATCCTCACATATACCATTTTTCTCTAAGACGGAATATAATTGTGAGGATACCACCTTTTCTAGTATTTTGGACAGAAAAGGGAGATTCGAGATTGGTCTATAATTAACTAGTTCTTTGGGGTCAAGTTGTGGATTTTTGATGAGAGACTTAATAACAGCCACTTTGGAGGTTTTGGGGACATATCCTAATGACAATGAGGAATCAATAATAGTCAGAAGAGGATCTATGACTTCTGGGAGCACTTCTTTTAGAAAATAAGATGGTAAAGGGTCTAACATACATGTTGTTGGTTTAGATGATTTAACAAGTTTATACAATTCTTCCTCTCCTATAGTAGAGAATGAGTGGAACTGTTCCTCAGGGGGTCTATAGTGCACTGTCTGATGTGATACTGTAGCTGACGGCTGAATGGTTACAATTTTATCTCTAATAGTATTGATTTTAGAAGTAAAGTAGTTCAAAAGGCATTACTGCTGTGATGTTGGGAAATGTCAACACTTGTTGGGGCTTTATTTTTCGTTAATTTAGCCAATGTATTGAGAATATACCTGGGGTTATATTTGTTTTCTTCTAAAAGAAAAGAAAAGTAATCGGACCTAGCAGTTTTTTTTTGTTACTTTCCCGCCAAGCAATACAAAATACCTCTAGTTTTGTTTTCCTCCAACTACGCTCCATTTTTCGGGCTGCTCTCTTTAGGGTGCGAGTATGCTCATTATACCATGGTGTCAGACTGGTTTCCTTAACCTTCCTTAAGCATAAAGGAGCAACTGTATTTAAAATGCTAGAAAAGAGAGAGTCCATAGTTTATTGTTACATCATCAAGTTGTTCTGAGGTTTTGGCCTTTTCTAAGGAATTTGGATACATCAGGAAGATAACTTAGGTAGAAGTGATGGTTCTACCATACTTGTAACAAGAAGTATAATTTACAGTTTTGGCTATATGAAGTTTTCAAAAAACTAAATAATGATCTGAGATACACAGGAGGAAGACACATTTACTGACTTGTTTGTAGACCCGACAAAACTGAACTGAAAGGAAAAGGCTTATAAAGACAGGATAACAAGGAGCAGACAGGTGCATGGAATTACTAAATTAATGGGGACATGGAAAACACAGGAAAGAACCTAGACACACCTGGAATTAAATTAACAAACCAAGGGAGACAGAAACTGGGTCACAGGGGCAAAAACACATTAGTCCAGGGGTTTGACACTCTGTGGCAGGGCAGGATTTTTCTGTCAGCTGCAATTTAAATCAGGGTCTGAAGTTTCTCACTCTGTTCAGGTGAATTCTGTCACCGATGGAGTTTCGGTTCCTTGCCGTTGTCGCCTCTGGCTTGCTTAGTTGGGGTCACTTCATCTACAGCGATAGCGTTGACTTGATTGCAAATAAATGCACAGACACTGTTTAACTGAACAGAGATGACATCACTGAATTCAGTGATGAACTGCCTTTAACTATCATTTTGCATTATTGACACACTGTTTTCCTAATGAATGTTGTTCAGTTGCTTTGACGCAATGTATTTTGTTTAAAGCGCTATATAAATAAAGGTGACTTGACTTGACTTAGCTGCTCCAGTAATGGACACAAACCTGAAAAAGTATTGGCAAATATTCTTTTACCGATAACCGATTGTTCCAGCAATCAACTATTGGTGCCGATTAATCTGCAAAACCGATACATCAGTCGTCCTCTAACTATAACAGTATTGCCTGATTTTGCTCTATTTTTGTCAACTAAAATAGTTTCAAACAAACTCACAACTCAGCCTCTGCACATCTCCATTCAAACACAGCGATGTTTCATTTATGAATGAATCTGCATTTTTAAATGAATCATCAGTTCAGTTCAATTCATAAAGACAGTCACATGCTTTATTCCTGAATGAATCCGTAATAAAATCAGTAACTTGCCACCACCTAATGCCAGTTTTAGTTACATTTTTTAAGTATCATTTCAGTTATTTAAATTGTTGTATAATGTATGAAGTTAATTGTACTCATGCCATTTCTGAGCCTCATTATATGTCTGTAAATACCTACAAGCCACTTTTGTGCTCTGTGCCACCTCTGTATTGCAAATGATTTTTGTTAATTATTAGTTTTTATTGGATCTGTAACTTATTCTTATTCCATTGTTTTAATTAGAAATTTTGAAAAAAGCTTATAAAAAATAGACTTTTGAATTTGACATAAAGGTTTATTTGAATAAAGTTAGAAAAAAAATGCCCCTGTAATCATGTTAAGGAGCCCAATGTTACTTTGTAATGGGAAGGTGAATTTTTGTTATGTTCAGGAGCTCCTAAGAATAAAATATGCATAGAGCCGTGTTTAATGTGTGTGTGGTGCTTATGAGGCGCTGCTTATGAGGCGCTGCTTATGAGACGGGTCCGAGACATGTATGAGACTGGAAGTGAAAAATCACAGTATACTCACTACAAAGTCACAAGATGTATGACACTATAAACTTGAACAATTTGCCATGTTCATCTTCACACTTATGTTCATCTTCTTTTATTGCCTGTCATTAGTTAAACATACTGAAATGAAGATGGAGGTGGGTGGTATGTTTCCCCGCTCCACTTTTATATTGACCAAAGCTGCTTGTGTAATTCTGTCAAAGAATGAGATAATTTAGTTACCCTAGTCATCCGTTCCACCCGCATAATGCTGCTGTATTCATCATTCATCAGCTTGAGCCTAGCAAGCCTAAGCTTTGCATTCAGCTCACTTTGATAAAGTGCTCAGGACTGATCACGTGGTTCTCTTTTAAACCGATCAGCACGTTTTATTCATTATTTATTTGTTTGTGAGAAGTGTTACTGATACTTTTTCACTGGTAAACTGCTCAGTAGAGTTGTTCTTCCACCTAAATGAAAGAAAGATAAAAGTTGAGAGCATTCAAGCTGCTCCGTTGACATTTTTTATCTGTCTGATGGCTTGTCTGTCTCTTGAGAGAAAAATGTTTCTTGCTGTATATATTATTGTTTGCATGTAAAAACAGGTCAACATATTTTCATCCTAATTTTAATCTTAATGTATTGAAGCATGCAGTACACAGTACAGTAGATTTACATTCTGTCAGAACATTGATGAAACATTGATGCACACAAAACTGGATTTTTTTTATCTGAAATGTAATAAGTTCCTATCTGATTGATTGTCTTTATGTAACTACCATGATTAATGGCACATTTTTGTTTTTATAAGTCTATGAAAACAAAATTGTTCTTACAGCATCCCAGGCTGGCACAGGGAGCTAGGATTATTTTCTGGATTTGCTGCGTTTGGCAGGTTCGTGATCACTTAAAGATTTGAGTTTGATTTGAGGCACTGTGTGACCATTAAACAAGATACCCACTCACAGAAGTATGAAATAATAATTTCTCTATTTGCTCTAGACTGAGTTTCTACACATTTTCAGCTGTTTGTATTTCAGTATTGACATCTAAAGCATGTAAAACAACATAAACAAAAAAATGTGATTGGACACTTTTAGTGGCTCATCCAATCCAAGCTTGGGTTTCCTGGTCAGAATAAGCAACAATATAGACGTGAGCATTTGGTCAGAAGTCTGGCACCGCAGGGTGTTTAGATCTGTCCTTGGTTGAGGTTGTTCATTGATGTCAGTCTGTATGGAGGTGAGAGAGTTATTTCTGTGTTCAGTGAAGGTTAAAGGTTTAGCTCAGAGAACGCAGTGGCTTCCCTTCAGGCTTTTCAGACTGGCACTGTATCATCAAAGGTCATTAAAAGCTTGCTGAAGAACCGGGGAGCGCTAAGGAACGCTGCCTTTAACTCCCTAGGTTTCAATATGCTTTAGACAAATGTTTGCTTTGTCCCACTGGTTTACACTAAGCGGATAAATGTCTGCTCCACTAGGGCTTTGTTTATATAACAGGGCTAAAGGCAAACCTTGGATCTTTACACTTCTAAGCCGCAGACGTAGGAAGAAATACTGGACTTTATTCAGGCGGGAAATGACTGAAACACCACAAGATGTTCTCTTTCACACTCTTGATCTTGCTTTGATGGCTCTTTATTTATTTATCCAACATTTTTTATCTTAAACCACATACAAATGAGTAAAAATACCAGCAGTTTATCATACAAGAGCACTGATACTCAAGGAATGACAAGAAGAAGAATCTAGAGTGGAAAAAGAGAGGGTTGAGGAGCAGTGAAGTTTTGTCAAAAGAAAAGTTTGTTACTGCCAGGGTTGCCCAATTGCTATTAAAAACTAGCCCAATCAAGTTTTTTTCCCCCATGGTTTTCCCCTCCGTCCAAATTGCAGTCCAGGGAGTGGAGAGAGATGGCTTTAACCTGCTGAATAAAAAACATCCATCGGAAAACAACAGCATAAAAATAGTCAAATTCCATGGTAAAACTTGGCTTGGCATCACTTGTTTCACTTTGTTACTTTTAGCAAATGCATTTTGTCTATTTTTATTATTTATTAATTAATTTTGTATTAACTTGCGTCTGCTGGTCACATGGTAGTTTTGGTGACTACCCTTGAGTACACTGTAAAAAGTTATTTGTTGAGTTTACTTAATTCAATTGTGCAGACTCATTGTCTTAATTCAATTAATTAATCTTAACTTTATTGTTTTAAACATAGTTTAAATCTCTGCTATTCTTTTCAAAGTACTCCTTAATTATTTTGAGTTTAATCTACTTAAGCCATTTAAGTTTTCTTAACTAAATCTGTGATCTGAGGAACACTACTACTCAGAATTACTGACTCCCAGAGTGCATTGCGGCATGAATAAATTATGCAGTTGCTTTGTTTTACAGTTGTCATTCTTATTTTCCAATTTTATGTTTTGTCAGTAGTAGCGCAATAAAAAGAGCAAATAAAATGGTTATTGTTACAATTAATACAAATAAATGAAATGTAATTGTTCCCATTTTTGTGATTAAGTCAAGTCAAGTCACCTTTATTTATATAGCGCTTTAAACAAAATACATTGCGTCAAAGCAACTGAACAACATTCATTAAGAAAAAAGTGTGTCATTAATGCAAAATGATAGTTAAAGGCAGTTCATCATTGAATTCAGTGATGTCATCTCTATTCAGTTAAATAGTGTCTGTGCATTTATTTTCAATCAAGTCAACGATATCGCTGTAGATGAAGTGACCCCAACTAAGCAAGCCAGAGGCGACAGCGGCAAGGAACCGAAACTCCATCGGTGACAGAATGGAGAAAAAAACCTTGGGAGAAACCAGGCTCAGTTGGGGTCAGTTCTCCTCTGACCTGACGAAACCAGTAGTTCAATTCCAGACTGCAGCAAAGTCAGATTGTGCAGAAGAATCATCTGTTTCCTGTGGTCTTGTCCTGGTGCCCTTACGAAAGAAAAATATATTTACCAATATATTTCTTAAAATATATTGTGATATATTGTAATATATTATTTTCCCTTTTTATTTTCTAATATTTTATATATTTTAATACATTTAGTAATATATTGATGATACATATATTATATAATATATTGCAAAATATACAAATGATTGCCGCTTTCAATATATTGCAATATATTGGAAAAAAATAAATATATATAAATATATATGCCTAATATATAACATTATATTTTCCAATATACTTCAATATATTTTTGTTTCATAAGGGTGGTCATCTGAGACAAGGTCTTTACAGGGGATCTGTATCTGGGCTCTAGTTGTCCTGGTCTCCGCTGTCTTTCAGGGCAGTAGAGGTTCTTTCTAGGTGCTGATCCACCATCTGATCTGGATACGTACTGGATCCGGGTGACTGCAGTGACCCTCTGATCTGGACACAGACTGGATCTGGTGGCTACGGTGACCTCGGAATAAGAGAGAAACAGACTAATATTAGCGTAAATGCCATTCTTCTAATGATGTAGCAAGTACATCGGGTGTTATGTGAAGTGTTACCAGTTCTGGTTTACCTAATTAATGCAGCCTAAAAAATCTTTTAATGGATTTGTTAAGTCTCTGTGGCTAATTCCAATTTCATGGTGCATTGCTGCATATATAGAAAGAAAATTATAAGAATTCTTATGAAGTGCCAAGTGCCCAATCAAAGAGAATGCTAAACACTGTAATGTGGAGTAAAAAAGTGTGATGTTCTCTCAAACATTTGAGTTCAAAAATTGAAATTTCGAACAATTCGAAAATTCAACATTCAACGATTTTGAGAGATGAGTGAATGCAACTAGTGAAAGATAACTGCAGACATGGAGGAAATGGGTGAAAAGTCTATTAAGACGGTTTTTATTTTCTTCTTCTGTTGTTATGTTGCACATTAGCAACATATTAGTGGACTGCTGCCGCTCACTGGTTTGTGAATGTCATTGGTTCCTTTGTGGCTACTTAAATAATTTAAGTATGTGTCACTCAAAAAATGTAATTTTTATTTGCCTTGAAAGTAGCTGCAACTTCATAAAACCTAGTAAGTATAACAACTAAGTAAAGATTACTAAATATATCTAAGTGGACAGTGGTGGACAGTAACGGAGTAGCTTTACTTCGTTACTGTACTTAAGTAAATTTTTCAAGTATCTGTACTTTACTTGAGTAATTTTATTTTGAGTAACTTTTACTTTTACTTCACTACATTCCGAAGCATAAAATCGTACTTTTTACTTCACTACATTTCATAAAACATATCGTTACTCCCTATAATATATCATGTGCTCCGACACGCAGAAGCGGTGTCTGATTCATCATGAATGAACTGAGTCTTTTCAAAATAAACCTTTAAATCGGATCGCGAATCGCACCAAACGACTCGTTTACGAATTAGAATGATCCGATTGCAGCTGTTCTGGAGTCGACCACTCACTGATTCAAATGAACCGTTTAGTGCGAGTCTCCAGAAGTAAGAACCGGCAGATCTTGTGAGCGCGCGTGCGTCTGATGTTGCTAAAAGTAAGTTATTAATGTCGAAATATTGGATTAATTATTGTAACTGAAAATCATATTTAGGTCAAAATTTTCAGTTGTTTGGGAACTAAATCCGTTGTAAAGAGTGATCTGTTTAAGCCCACTGAAATGCTCGAGTGCAGACACATCAATTTTAGGTAAAATATTTTTTAAACAACACAGATTAAATACAATAACTCATGCACATTCAAATTGCCCGCTGCCATAATGTTAAACAGTTTTATTAAAATGTCCTATGTGACGTCTGTTTTTATATTGTTTATCAACAGTAACGTTATACATATGTATATTGTTTGGATTAACTAGACGAGTAGACAGACATGAATGTTTATTCATAACAGTACTGAAAATAAGTAAATATTGTCAGCTGATGCTAACTGTCTAGCTAACAAGCTTGTTGGTGCTAAGTTGAGGTAATTTTTATAAATAATGTCCAAATATTTTTATTCAACCACCTATATATATATATATATATATATATATATATATATATATATATAGAGAGAGAGAGAGAGAGAGAGAGAGAGAGAGAGAGAGAGAGAGAGAGAGAGAGAGATTACATCTGGGTAGAAAAGAAAGGATGTGATGTTCAGAACATGGTAACTACAGTAATTATTAAAGTGGGAAGAGATGCACCCCGTTTGGCCAGGGTAGTTTTTAAACCATAGACAAGGTTTGAGAAGGAAAAAATCATTATGAAAATATAATTATATTTTCCTTAATGTTCTTCCTAACTTCAGGCCTTATTATCATGTCATATATAAAGTTACAGTACAGACCAAAAGTTTGGACACACTTTCTCATTCAAAGAGTTTTCTTTATTTTTATGACTAAGAAAATTGTAGATTCACACTGAAGGCATCAAAACTATGAATTAACACATGTGGAATTATATATGGAATTATATACATAACAAAAAAGCTTGAAACAACTGAAAATATGTCATATTCTAGGTTCTTCAAAGTAGCCACCTTTTGCTTTGATTACTGCTTTGCTCACTCTTGGCATTCTCTTGATGAGCTTCAAGAGGTAGTCACCTGAAATGGTCTTCAACAGTCTTGAAGGAGTTCCCCGAGAGATGCTTAGCACTTGTTGTCCCTTTTGCCTTCTGTCTGCGGTCCAGCTCACCCCTAAACCATCTGGATTGGGTTCAGGTCCGGTGACTGTGGAGGCCAGGTCATCTGCAGCACCTCATCACTCTCCTTCTTGCTCAAATAGCCCTTGATGCCTTCAGTGTGACTCTACAATCTTCATAGTCATGAAAATAAAGAAAACTCTTTCAATGAGGAGATGTGTCCAAACTTTTGGTCTGTACTGTAACTTTGATGTTCTGTAAAACAACTAACTTTAAAATACTTTGTTCTTACTGGTGAAAATCAGATGGTCATCTCTGTTTTCTCTCAGGTACATCACAGTGTAAGCTTCACAGTTAACATCACTCTCATCAGCGTAGTCCATATCAACAACAAAAATATATCTTGACTCCATATAGTGGTTATTTTGGAAAAAATCCCAGGTATTTTGAGCAGTAGGATTATAAAAAAATATGTGCTAATATAACATTAAATTATGTAGCCTATATAAAATTGCAAACATCTATCTTTCAGTACTTTTTTACTTAAGTACATAAAAACTTGAGTACTTTTGTACTTTCACTTTAGTAAGATTGAAAAAGGAGTACTTTTACTTTTACTGGAGTAATATTTTACTATACGTATCTGTACTTTTACTCAAGTACTTGATTTGTGTACTTCGTCCACCACTGTAAGTGGAACAGACCTTCAGTCCAACAAACTAGATGCTCTTAAGTACAGTTAACTAAAGTTGTTTAGTTTAACGATTGCACCAACCTGAAAGTTCACATAACACAGTGTAATTAAATAAATTCAACACATTTGTAAAAATCAGTTATGTTTACTTGCTTTTCTTAAGTAGATTCAGTGATTACAAGAATAACACCACTTTGCTCTTATATGAGTGTACATGCTTTTAAACACAATAAACAAGATGCTTCTGGCATCTGTTTATAGCTCTATTGTTTGTATGTTTAATTTCTCTTATAGCACAAATGCTATTTACCATCTACTGTTGGAACACAAGTGCAATAATAGAAACCTTTTTGATTTCTTTGTGGTTTAGTAAAGCCTAATTTATTTATTAGTTCATGGTCACTTGATCATCAAGATGTATACTCTGATCAAATGTGATACCGCACAAGTGAAACTATTAAAAAACAGCCAACACCCCACAGATAAACTGATGTTTCAGTGTTGCTTTATATGTAACCTTAACAGTGATAAACCTTTCTCTCTGTCCCTAGATTAGATTGTTTACAGATGACATATTTGCAGTAGATTAACAAGAAAAATGGAGCTTTTGTGTTGCATCTTTATGTCATGACTAATAGCTGTATCATTCCGCCCAGCCAGTAAAATGAGTGATGTTTTAATGACAGTATGCATGCAGGGAAGCACAATCCAATAAAGATAAAGTGAACTGTCCTTTAGTCTCTTGCATTATTTGATTTGCAGATGTCTGGAGTGCAGAGGAAAGAAAAACATGAGTAAATTACATTTGTTTTGTGAACTGGCCCTGGAGTCAGCAAGAACGCAGGAGGATGGCAAATTTACATCACTAAAGACAATTTGTACATGGAGCATAACAGCAAAAATAGGTTCATAAATCACATTAGCTGCAGCCCTGAGTGCAATCGATTACCTCACGGTACAATGGCGAAACCGGTCCCTAAACATCCACATCAAGGGTCTCTGTATGGGATATATGAGAACAGGACCCTCCAGAGATGAGGAGGAGGAAAGAGGACATAAGGTGAGGTCAACCGAATCCATTGTATTCTGTTTAATAGGGGGCCATTCAATGATGTTTATAAATGTTAGGACAAAATGTTCTTAATGTTTATCTAATGTTCCTATTGCATCAGTAATATTTGATATACATTCTCATAGTGTTGAGAAAACGTTCTGGGATCAAGATTCTCAGCCCTATGATGTAAGTTGCACTGGATGAATATTCTAAGAAATGTATTTGTAATCTTTAAATAATGTAATAATCACAACAACAAATCTAGACATTTCACATTGTTAGAATATAAAAAATAAACATTCAAAAACATATTTCAGGTGAAAATTATTTGTGGAAGGATGTAATAAATATTTCTGTAACCGTTAAATAATGTTCTAATCTCAACAGAAAATTGCAGGTTAAGATTCTTAGAATATTAAAAAGAAACATTCAAATAACATTATCTTATTTGGGTAATAAATGGGAAAATGGAAGAACGTTTTTTGTTAATTTTAAATAATGTTAAAATCATGTAAAGAAAACTGCAATTGTCCTGTGAAATGGTCAACATGGCGTGTATTAACCCTAACCCTAACAAGCAGGAAAGAAAGCAAGAAGAGTCCCACTGTGAATATTATTCTGATATTGAAGTGTTTCTGGAGACTGATTAGTGTTTATTAAGTTGTTGATGTATTTTTAATACACACAATACTTGCTGTGTTCCTTCTTGATTTTAAAGCAACACACGAAGTTTGGCACAATCCAGAATGGAGTTCACCCTTAGCACAGAAAATCATTAGCCTCTGCCTTGAGCTCTGACACACAGTCATAATTAAACAGGGATAAATCACACGCTAAGAGACGGAGGAGAGATGAGCCCCCCAAAGCTGTCACATTTTTCACCAGCTAATAGTTTAGTGGGAGTTTCAGATAAAAAAAAATATTCTACCCTTAAAGCAGATGAAATACTTTGTCATCGTTTGGATTCAAATATGTGTGCCATCAGGACAGGATCTGGATCATATGTTTCCACCCATTCTGTAACAGTTGAAGACCATAATTTAGTTTTGAAGCCTTGTGAACTGCCTTGCTGTCTTCTGCCTACATAAGTATGGTGACCCATATGGTGCTCTGCATTTAACCCAAGTGCACACACACAGCAGTGAACACACACCCAGAGCAGTGGACATAATTTATGCTGCAGCACCCAGAGAACAGTAGGGGGTTCAGTGTCTTGCTCAAGGGCACATCATTTGTGGTATTGCCAGCCTGAGACTCGAATCCACAACCTTAGGATTAGGAGTCAAACTCTCTAACCACAAGGCCATGACTTCCCCATGCTAGAGTTAGGGTTAGCTTACAAACGCTATGTGCAAAGCAACTGAACATCATTAAATAAGACGTTAAGTGTGTCAAAAAATAAAAAACGCAGTTCATCATTTAATACAGTGATGTCCATCATCCAATTTGTATTGTTTAAATTGTATCTGTGCAATCAAGTCAACGATATCACTGGAAATTAAGTGTCCCCATGCTTGTGTAAAGCATACTGGATACTCAGCTCAACAATCTAGAGTTTGCTGTTTCTGAAGTTATTGCTATGATAGTCTAAGTGTAAAAATATATCCAGTATTGGGTGCAAAAATTTCATTAGATTGAACTTTTTTCCTAGTAATTTGTAGTATTTGATTAATTATATTAATAATGATTTCTTCGGGCAGGAATGTCCCTAGAACAGCTCTCAAGTCATGCTGCAGTTCACACGGATGACTCCACCACCTGCGGGGGGGGGGGGGGGGCACGTTCGATGGGCAGGTGGGGTCAGGGTTTGGATGGGCTCCCAACTGCACTGGCACATCAATTGCCTAGAGTTGCTGGCAGTGAGCCTTGCCTTGATTCGTCCTCATCTCGCTTATGAGGCAAGCACTTACTAGTCCGCATGGACAACACTGTGACCGTTGCGTATGTTTGGGAAGTCGTGGCTTAATGGTTAGAGAGTTGGACATGTAATGCAAAGATTGTGAGTCTGAATGAATGTACACCATTTTCCATTCTCAGTACCACAACTGAGGTGCCCTTGAGCAAGACACTGAACCTCCAACTGCTCCCTGGGTACCACAGCATAAATGGCTGCACGCACGCACGCATGGGTTAAATGCAGAACACCAATTCTGAGTATGTGTCACCATACTTGGCTGTAAGTCATGTCACTTATTTATTTATTTATTTATTTATTTTTTTATCATACCTGTTCACCATCTTGTCATTATGCATTGTGGGATTGCTTTCTCTGCAAAGAATACATGCAATGCTGCTTTGAACAAATAAAGTTTTGTCCTAAGGCAGCGTAATCACCTTTTGGAGTGTTTTTTATACATGATTTGCACAAGTATGACATATTTCTGAATCAACATTCTTTGATGTTCTTACACAGGGCAGCTTCATAAGGGATGTGTCATTGTAATGACTTTCATCTAGCAGCAGCAAAGCATTACTCTGCTGCCATTTTCACCCTAGTCTGGAGGATTCCATCATGCTAAGATTATTTTTGGATATTATCATCTTGTAGCTTCAGCTGCACTCTGCAGTGTTTCTGAACCCACCTCTACCAGCCTCTCACAGACCTATAATGGCTCTTTTTTATTAATATTATTATTTTTTTTACCTTCATTAAGATAGGACAGCAGTTAGATTAGACAGCAATAAATGTAATTTATTAATAAGATTCGGGAGGAGCGCGTCAGATACTTAGCCTAACCAACACAGGTGGACCATAATCAAGCAGTCAATCCCATAGCATAAATATCGCTGACTTACCTCTATCCATTGAGGGTTTATCAGCATCCCTCCTCCACCCCATCTCCTCACTTCGAGTTCACTTTATAAATAGATGGGGAAGGGGGGTACTCTAGGTTCGGGCCATTCCCGAGCTCGGAGCCCTTCCCTGGACAGCACGCCAAATACGCATACCATACCTCAGCGAATTATATGTAAGCGTGAACTAGTGAAAATTTGTCAGATTTTTTGAAATGTCTAAATAGTAAAGCAATAGTTGAAGCATCAAAAATACATTTTGATCCAAAAATAACAAAAACTACGACTTTATTCAGCACTGTATTCTCTTCCAGGTCAATATAAATAATTAATATAAAACAATTATAATTATTAATAAATAATTAATATAAATCATTACAGCATTCATGAATAAGGAACTTGGGTCAGTGTTCAGAGAGGACATGTCCCTTTAATACCTGGTTCTGGAACGTTCTGCAGCCCCAGATCATCTCATTTGTATGGTCCACATGCTGAGGTTAGTATGGCTCAGTGGGTTAGGAAATTAAACTCTACTTAGTTCCTGTGTTTTTGGCATTAGAGTTAACTGAGGGCTCAGTGTTCATGTGTTTCTCAAACGTCCTTCACTTTAACAGCCTAGGAGGACTTGTAATGTAATCTTCATTTTCTTTAAATCATTTGTGTACTTTGGTAGAATGAATTAAAGTCATAATGGGAAGAATGCTGAGCTTTAATAAAGACTCTGAAGGACTTGAATTGTTAATGTTTTTTGTTTTTGACCTTAGACGCAAAGAACCCTTCAGTCACAGATCATATCATCAACATTGAGGGATGTCTAACGTCACTTACACAGTAAAGCGTTCAAAGCACAATGCTGGAATCCATAATATTTATTACATGCATTAATTCTCGCAGGCAAATTTGTCTTGAATAAATATTACAACACCAGTTAACAATTATTATTATTAACTAGTGAATAAAAATGTAACTAGTGTACTTATGTAGTATTCAGAATCTATTTTGAATACCAGAACAGTTCCTAAATTTAACTATATTAAAAATTAAAATGGAATCATAAATCTGCCGTGAATATAATTTTGTAAATAATACATAAGTTCAGTGGGCATTTAGACTTTGTGCAGAGTCTCACATTCTCATCCTCCATCAGTGCTGGTTTGCCTTTATTTTGGTAATTAATTGCATTACAGTAACACACAAAAACATGAAATATACATATTTTCATATGTGTGATCAAGAAGTGGTCTGTTCTTGCTATTTATATTGATGTGTTCAGTACAAAACAGTTTAAGAATTATTTTGTACCAATATCTGTGTATTTGTTTAACAAGTGTTTATCTTGACAGGTTTTAATCATTGTTTACTATTATTATTTGTTTACTGTATGTCTTTGCAGCAACATGTAGTCCACTACAATTTTCCTTTTGAGAGCGATAAAGTATACTACTATACTACTACTACTACTACTACCTATCTTGAGTTAGATTAATAAATGAAATCTTTCTGTTATGTTTAATTTTCTTTCAGTTTTATTTTATTTTTTACAATAAATATTTTACTAAAGCCTCTTACACAAACTCAAATCATGAAATTCAAATTTCAGTTCAACATCCTGTGGACGTGGTCATTCAGTTTATAGATGAATTGAAAGGAAGCATATTCTTAAATGTTTATTTTTTTTCCAACACAGACATTCACAGACACACATTTTTAATAGGATAAGATGCCATGTGAATCTCTGCTGTAACTGTGTTGAGGCTAAAGCTGTGGTGACGAGGCCAACAACTGGTAACAGCATCACTCAAACAGAGACAGCATATGACACTATGTGGATGAAGGAAAGCTGCATTGGCAGTAAGTGCAGTGCTGATATGGGACAGAAGGAGTGAAGCAGAGGTAAAAACACAGAGTGTGATATTCCTGGCTGAAAGAGGAGAGATACTTTTGGCTAAATTCTAAGGCAGTATTGCGTGAGAAATCATAAAGAAGTCAATCCCGGAAAGTAAGGTTAGGGTTTGGTGGTATGGGTAAGTTTAAGGGGTCAAAAATGTAGAGTTAAATTAGAATGTTTTGATAAATGAACAAGTATTTTCTAGGGAAAAAATATTCATATAATGCTGATAAATGATTCAAGGAATGCCCTCTTTAATGATATAGTAAGGTAATATATAATAACTTCTGCTGGTGCGCTGTGGCAAGTTTTGTTTGTGCACTTATTAGGCTATGTGTGTGTTATGGAAAGTGCTTCTGTGATTCCCTCTCTGGGCCACCAGAGGGCTCCATCACCAGAATACTAGTTTTCCCGCTCACTTCATTTCCCATCAGCCCCATACCTGGCACTGATCATCACCCTTCACCTGTTCCCCATTACCTCAGACTATTTAATGAGCTCTTACACTCAGATTCATTGCAAAGTACTGTTTTGCTTTGGTGAATATTTAGGAGCATTATTCTTGTTTTCCTTGGACTGCCGTTTTTGTTATTACCTAGCCTGTCACTTGTTGGATTGCTGCCTGCCCCTTTGACTTGTGCTCTGTTACTGGACTTTTGATATTGGATTGCCGCCCTGCACCGAACTAAGCCTGTCTCCATTTCTGAACGGTAGGTTTAGGAGTCATACTCCCTAACCACTAGCCCACGACTTTCCACAAGTCTGTAAAACATTATGAATTAGTCCTAGTTATAGTTCTGCAGCGTCTGGCCCCATTAGCCCCAAACTTCCCAAAAAAGAGAGCTAACGGGAGCAGCTGTTAAATATTATAGAATATTTGCATATTTATATAAACATTTAATATATTGTTTGATATAATGCTTTCTGGGACATTACCACTTCACTTCATTTAGACAAATATCAGCCAATAAAGTTTTGTTGTTATTTCAAGGAATAAAATGCATCTGGCTTACAGCTCGGGATTTCAAGTCTGAAATGTGATGAGATTGGCTGTTTAAATTCCTAGAGGGCTGGAGAGGCTGCTGTAACCTTTAAGGAGATTGCTGAGCTGAACTAGGTCATTTGACATCCAACTGTGAGAAAATGTTGCTGTTCCAGAGGAGCAGACATTGATTTGTTTTGATCTTTCCTCCACTGCTCAATACAGACAAACTCGGGCATCAGATGTCAAGAGAGATCTACTCCAAAGGAAGCAAGTGCAATCTTTTCATCTGAGACCGCTTTCCTTGACTCTGGGTTTGACTGATATGATCAAGGTCAGCAACCCTGCTTCAGGACGGTCGTTCACATGCTAGGTTAACCAAATATTCAATTCAAGTTTATTTGTATAGCACTTTTTACAATACAAATCGATACAAAGCAACTTTACAGAAAATTGTTTCTACAATATTTAGTAGTAGCTTATAAGTGGTGACTGTCAGTTTGTGCGCACATGGATTTTTAGAAAAATTAATACAAGACATAGTCAGCCAGATGATGAACATTATTAATATTAATAATTTATATGATGCAGTCACACTTGTAGCAATATTTGTTAGTTCTGTTTGTTGATTCCGAGTTTGCATCATCTGAGGTCCTCTGAGGGTCAGCATCATCTCTTCTCAGGTGTTCTGGATCCTAGTAAGTCCTAGTTATATAATTATAATAGTTTTAATATAAACCAAAACATAGAAACAAATAGAGACCTCATTAGCATAGCTGCTGATCCAACAAAGTTAATCAACAAAAACTAATTAGTTTAACCCAAGCTAAAGAATAAGAAGGTGCATTTGATCAGATTCAACTACACTCACAATTTAAGAGAATCCATTATTTGAATGCTTGGCTGAAAGATGCATTTTTAATCTAGATTTAAACCGAGTGTCTGAACCACGAAAAAGCTCTACCTCCTTTAGTGGACTTTGCTATCCTAGGAACTACCAAAAGTCCAGCGTTTTGTGACCTTAGGGAGCGTGATGGATTGTAACGTGGTAGAATGCTAGTTAGGTACACAGGAGCTAAACCATTTAGGGCCTTATAGGTAAGTAATGATAATTTGTAACTGATACAGAACTTAATAGGTAGCCAGTGCAGAGACTGTAAAATTGGGGTAATATGATCATATTTTCTTGACCTGGTAAGGACTCTAGCTGCTGCATTTTGGACGACCTGTAGCTTGTTTATTGAAGATGCAGGACAACCACCTAGAAGTGCATTACAATAGTCTAGTCTAGAGGTCATGAATGCATGAACTAGCTTTTCTGCATCAGAAACCGATAACATGTTTTGTAGCTTGGCAATGTTTCTAAGATGGAAGAATGCAGTTTTTGTAGCATTGGAAATATGATTTTCAAAAGACAAGTTGCTGTCTAATATAACACCCAGATTATTGACTGTAGAGGAAGTAACCGTACATAATCTAGTTGCGAACTGTAATCTACACGATTCTGTGTACTTTTTTTTTTTTTTTTTTTTTTTTTTTTTTTTTTGTCCAATAATTAATATATGTCTTATCCGAATTTAATAGGAGAAAATTATTGGTCATCCAATCTTTTACATTTTTAACATGCTCCGTTAGCTTCATCTGGTCTCGTTGATGGATGGATATATATATATATATATATATATATATATATATATGCTGAGTATCATCAGCAGAACAGTGGAAGCTAATTCCGTATTTTCTAATAATATTACCAAGGGGTAACATGTACTAGGACAGATCCTTGTGGCACTCCATATTTTACTGGTGATAAATGAGATGACTCCCCATTTAAATAAGCTAAATGGTAGCGATTGGACCGGTAGGATCTAAACCATCTTAGAGCCTGCCCTTGAATACCTGTATAGTTTTGTAATCGATCTATGAGTATGTCATGATCTATGGTGTGGTATGCAGCACTAAGATCAAGTAAAACTAGTGTAATGGGGTGGAGGTAGCATTCGTAGTGGTTCCATATTAGGCTTGCTTGGGACTACAAATGTGTTGGACAACAGATCCCAGGAGTCAAAGTACTTTAAAGGGGGAAATCAAATCTTTTGGCTTTTCTCTTTGTGGGACCATGTGTTAAGTAGGAGAAGCTGTGTGGTATTTTTCAACATTGTTTGTTAATGAAACCAGTCGTTGCCTTGTGAACACTAATAAAGTAAATTGTGGAGGTAAGGGTTGTGACTCATGGTTTTGGTTAATCTGGGCCATTTTAACGTGTTTGTTTTATAGTCTGCTTAAAGGATATATACTGGTGGATGCCTCAGAAATTGAGTAGATTTATTCATTAACACAGGTGATTGTTTTAATTGAATATTGGAGTATGTGAAGTTTTTTTTCTTTTTTATTTTTTTTTTTTCTTTTTTTTTATTAAGTGTTTTTAATAGTTTTACTGTGCAGTGATACATTTAAAATGATACCTAGTGTTTACTTGTAAATATTATTATTTTTTTTGCCATTTGCCCTTATCCATCAAAATCTAGCTCATATTTAATATGAAAAGCAGTAGTTCATCAGTAGACATTTAAGATGCTACCGCTGAAGTGGCAGATGATACTATGTCTGGACAAACAGACATGGTGTTGTCTTCTGCAGCTTATTTTCCCATCCGCCAAACACTGACTGAGTTCCTAATTACAGGATCTTAATAAATGTGTCTGTGCTGCATATAGTCTGCCATGGGCTTGATGTGACCGATTTAATTTGTTCTTCTCTGTGCGAGAGAGCACATGTCACATGTTGAATGTTTTGCTCCCAGCTGTTTTTCCTGCTGTGATGCTATTTGCATTTTCCACATCTACATATGATGATGTGCCCTTACCTGGGATTGTCTACTCCTATCATAATTACATGTCTCTCGCGCGCTCTCTCTTTCTCATATCACTCTGATTCTATCAGAGACCAGCTGCTTCCTGTTTAACCCTCTTTGTCCTTCTCAAAGTTTTTTTCTTTTTTCCAATCTCCCTTTCTTTAAAATATATAAAACTCCAAATTTCTGTCACCGTTAACTCACCCTGGAGTGGTTCCAAATGTTGGATGTGTGTGTTTTGTGGAACAGAAAATACTAATTTTTGAAAACCTATTGAATGACTTCCAAAAACTGGAAATGTATATATTTGTTTTTCACTGATAAAATTACCGCATACAAATCCCCTTTTTATTTATAGCACTTTGTACGATACAGATTGTTTAATTCTAGTCTACAACACCGGTCAGATTGGGCAGAGGACTAATCTAATTCCTATGGTCTTGTGCCGATGGTCATCAAGGTGACAGGGTCTTCACAGGGGATCTGTGTCTAGGGCATATCTAGTTGACATGGTCTGTACAGGTTATCTCTAGGTAATTTAGACCGATGTTAATCTAACATTCTTCTTATGTAATGAGTACATTGGGTGTTATGGGAAGTGTTCTCGGTTCCAGCTGACCTAATTAATGCATCCTAACAATCCTTTAATGCAGTGATCCTCAAATCTGGCTCGCGAGATCCAGTTTCCTGCAGAGTTTAGCTCCGACTCTAATTAAACACACCTGCCTGTGATTTTTCTAATGATCCTGAAGACACTGATTAGCAAACTCATGCGTGTTTGATTAGGGATAGAGCTAAACTTCGCAGGAAAGTGGATCTCGCGAGCCAGATTTGAGGATCACTGCTTTAATGGATATGAATTATAAAATGTTTTAGGGTGTTATGTGTGTGCCAGGTTAAAGAGATGGGTCTTCAATCTAAGTTTAAACTGACAGAGTGTCGGCCTCCTGAAAAATTAGTAAATGATGAGCGACACCTGCACCATTCACGGATCTTGGGTCCCAAGGAGGAGCTCTGGAAGGATAAGTGAAGGAGTAACAACAGTTGAAGGGCAAGAGAGAACTAGGCCTGGGCTATTTATGGTGCTTTTTTGTTTTATGCAGTAGAAATCCATAGGGTGCTGCCACTTTTAATTTCATTTTGTGATTAAGTTAAAATGTTCGCCAGTTTGTGCCTCATTCTTTCCACTTTCCATTTCTACAAACGTTGTTACAGTATTCATTGTTCAATAGGGAGCCAGTGCAGGATTGTCAGAAACAGACTTATATGGTCATAATTCCTGGTTCTAATAAGAACTCTTGCTGCTGAATTTTGACTTAACTAAGCGTGCATAGCAACCACCGAATAAAGCATTAAATAATCTAACCTTAAGGTCATGAACGCATTAATTTGTTTGTAATTTCAAAATATCATGTTGAATGTTGGAAACAATCTTTCCTTTTAAAAACTATCAAATAGCGCACACACAGGTTCTTAATTGATGACAAAGAATTAACAGAGCAGCCATAAAGTATTAAACAGTGTTTTACATGCAGAGATTTTTGGTCTAATAATTAACATCTTTCAGAATTCAACAGAAGGAAATTACTTGTCATGCTGCTTTTTAAATCAACAGTGGATTCTGTTGGATATATTGCCAATATACATGCAATACGTTTGGGAGTCTGCACAGGGTGTTTATTTTGAAATTGACAGGGATTTTTGACTTATTTTGTATTTCCGGTGCGCCGCACACGTGTTCGGTGTAAATGAGGGGTAACAGTTCACACCGCAAGCTGCAGCAGAGCAGAAGCAGCGCGTTAGCAGCAGGTAGACATAGCAGAAGCAGCGCGCGCCTATTTTGCTTTCACACCGGCAGCGGAGGCAGCGCGCTACTGAACAGTGGATTTTGGACAGAGTACTCTATAAAGTTCGCATTACTTTTATTTCCATTTAAAATATTTTTAAATAAAAAGACTTGGCAAGAAGCTTTTTTTTTTTTTTTTTTAATTTTTTCATTGTAACTTTTGTTGCATCTTTGTTTTGCTGTCTTTAGCTATTTTCCGTGCAGTAGCCTATGTGTTGTTAATAGAAGAAAGGTCATCGCGCTGTATTTGTTATTAAGGAGATTATGAAAGACGCAGACTTTGGGTTCATCCCATTAACCGACGTATGAGAGAACATGGTGCATATTCCCATCTTGTCACTGGGTTTGTTTGCAAGCACGTTTACCAAAGGACAACCTGAAAACCAATTTAATACACTGTTTTAAATTATGTGTATTGTAAATGGTTCACAGCCTTGACTTCCTGCTCATCTTGTTTATTATATATGCATAGCCTATCACCTGCTTTTGTTATTGGTGTGCTTCTGTAATTTAGAAATTGTAAATAAATGGTTCCAGTTGAATCAGTTTTGAATCAAATATTGATTTGTTTGCTCATGTGCCAGTGAAAGCATCAAAAACACTATACAATTGCTTACCATCTGCAATAAGAGCCGCTGCATCTTCATCCCATGCTTTTTCCTTCTCCTGCAAGTCTTTGTAAAGTACATTGTGTGGATCATAAAGAACTTGATATTTCTCAACTTCCACGATGAGACCAGTGTAGTCCATTATTGTCTTTCCAGGGGCACGCTGAAGACCACTGCCTGTGACACCACGTGCTGTTGTTTATGATTGTCAGCACGACATCCGTTCTTCTGCGCATATATATATATATATATATATATATATATATATATATATATTAGTCGTATTCTTATGAATATGCCTATAATAATAAATAAATCAATGCAGATATGCAATAAAAAGCTAAACTAGCAATATAAATTATTTAAATTTTTTGTATTTCAGCAAAAAAGTTTATTTTTTCATAGAACTGTAGTACTTTGACAGATTTTGAAAATATGTGAATTTAAATATCATACTTTTTTTTTTTTTTTTTTTTTTTTTTTTAAATGTAATTCGCTAAAAACACAGGAGATATCATTAATGCAAATTTTGGGCAAAATTCCTTTTTCGTTTCAGTACATGTGTATTTTGGCCATGATCATTTTTAGATTAATTTTCTTTCCTAAACGATCGCGGCACTGCTGCTTCTGCTCTGCTTCTGCAATGCTCTGCCGCGTGGTGTGAACGCTCTCATCTGTTAACATAGGCACCAGGGCCGTGCACAGACCTTTTGAGGGGCATGTGCTGAAACTGAAAAAGGGCACCCCCCTCCCTTTTTTTTATATCAAGATTATTTAGTAAGCCTGCATAACAGGAAGAAATGGTCACATCTTCATGACAAATACATTAACACCAAATAATAGTCTCAAAAGCTTTAGATTTATTCACGATTAATAACAACCATAATAATAATATTAGATAATATAGATAAACAGGGTTTTAAGGGCTTCTTTAAACCTAATTACAACAGCTCTTGTGTACTCCCTCTTTTTTTAAATTTCATTTATAGCGAAAAAAAATACTTGACTCATACATAAACATGTTAAACAAATAATACAAATTAGCTTATAACACCAAACCGAAACCAAAATCTTTTTTTATTGAACTTTATGCACTTTTTTTTATGAACTTTGCAAAGAAAATATATATATATTTCTCTTTTTTAGCTATTCTGTTTGGTTTTATAAGCTAATTTGTATTATTTGGTTTACATGATTATGAATGACATTGAGAAGAGGGGAAGGTGAGCAATGAGTCAAGTATTTTTGACAAACTTTTTTGAAATTTAATTATGTCCAACTCAATTCCAGATTATAAGAAACTATAGCCATACCGTAACTATAACATATCCAACATCCGCCTACCATGTTTTACTACATTTTATACATGTGAGGACAAACGTAGAGTATACCAAAACATGATTAGCTTAAATGTTAATAAATTAAGTGTATCAGCAATCATAAATCAAAGAAGAAATTTCTTAGAAATATATTTTATAAATGTTATCTAGGTGACGAGGATCACTCGTCGCTTTGTGTAAGTTCCAGTACGAAACAGCGCGGGGGCGCACCTGTTATGATTGGTAAAAACAAATTATGGTAAAAACAAATTATATGTTGTTGTATTACTTATCAATATATAGTTTTTGACCAGCGAATGTGTGCAAATGTAAATATATTTTTTTTTTTTTTTTTTTTTTTGTCCGTCATTAAAACGGCGACGGTGCCTGCCGCTGCCGGCATCACATTCACATTACACTTTAATCTACAGGTTACAAACTAGTTTTTGTAGCTATATAGACGGAGCGCTCGGTTTTTCCTGTGGTAAAATGCATTTGGCCAAAATCGCATTTTATAAAAGATTAAATGCTACTGTATGCACAGGCCATTTAAGTGTTGGCTATGTATTGGCTATGACTAGATGGCAAATGCTAGCCCCCTCTCTCAGGCGACACCCCACATGTCTCAGTCAGTCAGTCAGACATCCAATAAATAAAATATGAGCCTTTATAGACATAGTGTTTAGTAGTACTTATTCAAACAACAAGATATTTATTTACCCTTCGCAAAACTGTGTTCAGCTCAGCTGTTGTCTACTGTGCGGCTGATGTGGAACTTCAGTTGATTCAATGAATAGAGGGGGCGGAGTTATCAGCTTACTGACAGCTTGAGGATCGAATAAGATTTACACAAGCTCGTTTTAAGAACTTTCATTTGCTAAATATTTGTAAAACAGACAGATGTAAAGGGTGACCAATAGCATTGATAAAAAATTTTTTAAAAACACCACCAAAAAAAGGGCACTTCGGAGTGTAAGGGCAAAAAGGGCATGTGCTCTGCACAGGTTGAGCCCTACCTGTGCACGTGCCTGATAGGCACCGAAAAAAATACGCGCTGCTTCTGCTCTGCTGCAGCTTGCGGTGTGAACCCGGCTCATTTACACTGAATACCTGTGCGGCGCATTATGGCTGCGACACGGCTACCGGAGCTGATCGCGCCCATTCATGTTTACACCGGCCGCGCCGCTTCGCTAAATAAAGGCGCCTAATCTATTTTTGACGGACGCGCGTCCAAGTTGCTCCAGAAATACAAAATAAGTCAAAAATCCCTGTCAATTTCAAAATAAACACCCTGTGCAGACTCCCAAACGTATTGCATGTATATTGGCAATATATCCTTGTTAGGAGACAAGAAATGGACGACGAGAGATTCATTCTTGAATCCGAAAAACACGTCGGACAGGCAAATCACGTGGTCTCACGCATCCAGTCGCTCTGCTTCTGATATGCTCCCGGTGTGAGTTGGCACCGCGTGGAGGACGGAATAAAACCTTGTCGCAGCCGTAATGCGCCGCACACGTGTTCAGTGTAAATGAATGGGTTAGGGCAACATATAAATTGGAATGCTGTTTCACACTTTACAAGACTTAGTAAGTAACTTTCTTTTTTTATAGCACTTTATACACTACAGCTTTAGAGTGATAAACGGGAAAATAATATTTTACTGATGCAGACAAAATTCAGGTCTGTAGTAAAGCAGCTCTAAAAGAGAATAGTAAACTTAATTTCTGCATTGTAAAAGTGGCCAAATGGGAGGAGTGTTCAAAACAGGGGATCTGGTGTCCTCGTCCTGCTGCGGGGTTCGTGTTGGTCGGGCAGTGCTCATGGAGGAAGGGTCCAGGTACGGGGCGGAGTTCTTCTAGCTGCCGCATCCTTCTCGTCGGCCGCGCCGCTTGCAGGAGATGGACGGCCCGGCATCCTGGCCCGTCGGCTGTGTAAACGTGTGCGGTTCTCGTCTAGACAGCGGGTCCGGTGGCTCACGTCTCTGGTGGCGAGGGAATCCCCCAACGCACCCTTCCTGGACCCGTGAGGACACCAGTGTGCATGCACGGGGCAGAGACCGGTCTCTCGAAGAGAGGCGTGTTTGGCTTTTAAACAGCGGCGGTGATGAGACCCCATTTAATTTCCATCATGTGTGTCCCATCACATGCCGCCAGCCCTGGCTCGTCCAGCGCCCCTCCTCTCACACACCCACTCCTGTCGTGAGCCTGGTGAAGGGCGGCGATTTAGGACAGGGTGCTGATGATAATCAGGGAGGAGGCAGCTGACTCGTCACAGCATGCAACATGATCTGCTGCACTGATCAGGGGTGCATTTCCAAAAAAAACATTGTTGCTTGGCAATGGAAAATTGCATTGCAACCAACAACGTTACTAACTTAGTTCGCAACTATGGTTTTGGGAAAGCACCCCAGGCTGTGATCTTTAAGTAACACTAATGGAATGCAGAATCTGTTCTATGGACAATAAAATGAATGAATTCCCTGTTCTTTCCTCCACCTCACTGACTTAACCAAGACAGATTTCCTGACATGCAGTGTTTGGCTCGCTTTAACCTGCACTTTTCATTTTGCCTGCAGTGTGTTCATTAACAAAGGCAGAGATTGATTTGACCAGTCATAGTATAATTTGATTAAATTCCATGCCATTATGGTTCGAGTTATAGGTGGCTGAAATGTTGCTTTATTATCTGATGAAATGGAACGAGAACATTCAAAAATGTATGTCTCAGTAAATTACATTTCCCCCTTATTGACTAATATGTAATGATTTGTAATAGCAAGACTACATATAGTTCACCATGACCCCAAACATTCTCAGGTAAACCACAGACTAGACAAGATCAACTAAACTGAGTTGCATACACTACACAAATAGTGCAAATATTATATACACCATATACTGTACTAAATTATTTCTTTTTAGAAGATTTTTGGGGATTATGTTTGATTTAAATTTACCAGAAATGTGGCTATTAAAAATGATTTTTGCAGAAATTTAATTAAAATAAGGTTGGAATTACACTGACTTGTGGGCTCTACAGAAGCAGACATTTCATTTTCATCTAATATTAAAAAATTGTGCATATGAAAGTTAGAATTGTTGAGAGCGACTGACATGGTACTGAGAGAGCTGGAGGAAGCGCTGCACTTCTGAGCACAAAGAAAGAGAGAAGCTGGATGTTTGTTTCTGGAAATGGCAGCCTCACTGATTGAGCTAACATCACTAATGCAGGTACTTGGCAGCGACTTCTGGCCATGGATTGTGGTTAAAGTAGCTCCTCCTGCCATGGGATCCAAGAGTGCAGCATTAATAGAATCATCAGGAATCATTAGGGTGTTTTAGAGGATTTGATGATTGAGTTTCAAAAGGCTGCTTGCTCTGTCAAGAGTTTCCAAGGTGTCGCTGGCTGGATGCCAAATCCTACCAGAGAATCCTAGAAGCTTGTATTCTCTGTCACAGAGACAGCAGTTCTACAGTACTTGTTGTCAGTTCCAGTCCTTGCTACCCATCCCCCCCCCCCCCCCCCGCCCCAGTCTGCACATTTTGTATGTTTCTCTTAGGACGTTTGTTCTATTTGACAATAAGTGCCCTGCAAAGTGGACATCACAGGATATTCTGCCATGATATTCGCCGGCAGCCATATCACCCTGGAGCCCAAGACCGGTTGCCCACTGAAGCTAAGCGGTGCTGAGCCTGGTCAGTACCTGGATGGGAGACCTCTGAGAAAACTAGGTTGCTGCTGGAAGAGGTGCTAGTGAGGCCACGGTGCTCACCCTGTGGTCTGTGTGGGTCCTAGCGCCCCTGTGTAGTGATGGGGACACTATACTGTCAACAAGCACCGTCCTTCGGATGAGACGTTAAACCAAGGTCCTGACTCTCTGTGGTCATTAAAAAATCCCAGGATGTCTTTCGAAAAGAGTAGAGGTGTGAACTCGGCATCCTGGCTAAATTCGCCCATTGGCCTCTGACCATCATGGCCTCCTAACAATCCCCATATCTGCTGATTGGCTTCATCACTCTGTCTCCTATCCACCAGTAAGCTGGTGTGTGGTGGGTGTTCTGGCACACTATGGCTGCCGTCGCATCATCCAGGTGGATGCTGCACAATGGTGGTGGATGAGGAGATACCCCCTGGCTATGTAAGCGATTTGAGTGCCTAGAAAAGCGCTATATAAATGTAATTAATTATTATTATGGTTAAGTGAGAAGTGAGAATAATTGTTCCATTCAAAGGGCATTAAAGTTTGTCTGTAAACTTATTAAGAAATTTTTGCATGTTTAGCAAAATGTGAAGTACTGTATAATTTTGTTCCCATTATTTAGGCCTAATTAGCCTAAAACAAGAAATGAATAAATTAAACCTGCACGATTTAGCTCTTTGAAGAGCTAAAGAATGGATTGATTAATAAAACGTCCTGATGATTAAATTCAAGTTCTCTCATTATAATCAGCAAAATGCACACAATGTAAAAAACAGCTTTATTAATTGACAACTTAAGTTATTTTAAAGGGAGCCTTCTTTACTTGCTTTTAGTGCTGGGCGATAACATATGCCCTTAAAAATTAAAAATTAAAAATAAAAATTGTTAATCTTAGCCCATCATGCATCTAACCATCCAATCAGTGTTAAGAGCTGTTCAGATTAAAACTGTCAGCTCCGCAGTGAGTCAGTGTCATGAATGGAGTACAGAGCAAGTGTAAATATATTTCTAGTCTATATTTCCATCTCGTTATGCCGCTGGTTTAGTATTTTTTTTTTTTCTTATATATCTTATTTGTAAATAGAGCAGAGTTGTCTGCGCGACCCCTGTGCTCAAAATTGTGTCTAAACTTGATGACATCACACTACAGTGTCAAATCATCTGAATGCAGTGTCAGTACATTTAAATAGATAAAACGAGGAATCCGTTAACTGATGGGGATTGTGTCCTGTGTAGTCATCATCATGGGTTCTGTCTTTTGTTGGATCACACCACTTGTGTCTGGTATAGACCTGGCGTGGGTTTTTTAATGGATTATGTTACATCCCTGCATGTTTTTAATGTTTTTATTAAATATCTGTATTGACTGCATGGTCATATCATCGTATTATTTACTGCCATGCGACCTACAACAGTAAGGCTTGGCGAGTCGAGCAAGGAGCATTGCTGCAGGTTGCTTTTGGCGGATATGTTGTGCTTATGCTGCCGTGGTCGTCTTTATTTCGTAGGGTGAAACATCTCTCTCACTCAGCAGCAGAGTCTGTGAGGGGAGTGAAGCAACAACAACTTCTCCTTTAAGCTTAGAGCATTTAATAATCACTCTGATCCATGCTCACGGATACCAGAAACACGCTCCACCTTCACTCTGTGGATAAAGTATTTCAGTATGTTTGAAATGTTACATTCATAATGTAGCTTATAATAAATACAAATAAATAACAGGAGTGTTTTAAAGTGTAAACCTCTTTTTTCCCTACTACATTGCCAAGCTAATAACATTTTAAGAATTAAATCTTTAATTGCTGCTTTCTGCTGTGCAAATTTTGTTTGTGATGAAAATAACAGTACATTTCTGTCAGTTATTTTATCTAAACAGATTGATGAATTTCTTCAAGATTTCAAAATCAGATAGTCTACTCATAATGTGGTAGCACTGTAAGATTACATTTGTTTGTATACGTTATTGCTAAAACCATTGCGTGTCCATGTGCTGTATCTGGTCAAATCATGCTTTAACCCTGAAAATAATTAGTTAAAGAAAACAGACAAACTCTTATAGCCTGTAACATCCTGCTCAACTCTTGCAGTCATTGTAACCTTCTGATCAAGCTATATATGTTTAACATGAATTCTTGCTGAATATGCACTTATATTACGGGCTGTTGCCATGAATTGTAATCATTATAGAGAGCGCTTCAGGTCTGCAGAGTATGAGTATTAGTGGAGCGGTGTTATTCGGACTGGAGCGAGTGTGAGCGTCGTGGTTCTCACTCGCTCCAGTCAGAATAACACCGCTCCACTAATACTCATACTCTGCAGCATGTCTCTGTGGCAGATGCACGGGGAGGGTTGAGCCCAATCTAAACTACGGGAGCCCTGAGTGGAGCGTCGGTGGATGTTAAAAAGAAAAAAAAAATTCCTTCAAACAAACCGATGCAAATTACTAATTCGAACTAATCGATAAAGATAAAACAAATAAGAATAAATGCTGCACATCCAGCATCCCACACGCAGTGCGAATCTTGCACATATTTTACACCATCTGCTAGCTGCCTCACGTCACAGAGGTCAGTTAATTCTCAGCGCATTGAGACTCTTTCACCTAGATATCACACTATAGAGACTGTGTCTGTTCCCCGAACTAGAAAATACAGAAAACGTCCAAACCATGTTAAGATTAACATTTTAATTGAGGTTTAACAAATAAAAAACAGATGCAATACAGATAAATGATAAAGCTTGGCTTATTGAATATCAGGGGCCCGTTTGTACGTCGCTAACTCAGTTAGCTGGATTTGTATGTTGACGATTTGGCGTGATCTTGGATCGTTTGGTTCTTCGAAGCTCATCCCAGAGGTGCTGTCATAGCAACAGGTCCGTAAGCTTAAACCTGCTCGGGAACAGGCTTATTTCATGTAAACAGGATTAGATCGCTTCTTTTCAACCAGAACTGATACTCAAAATATGTCTGCTACCACCGCTACTTTATTACAAAAGTATCGTACTGATACAGGGACAATAATTTAAAATATTAATAATTAAAAATGTTTTTTAAATAATATAAAAATGTTGTGTAGTCCATAACATCCTACTATAGACACAGCCAGTTTTACTCACTGAAATATTTATTTGTCATAAAATTAGGGCCGGGACTCGATTAAAAAAATTAATCTAATTAATTAGAGGTTTTGTAATTAATCGAAATTAATCACATTTTAATCGCATATAAATATTTGACCTGAGAACAGTGAGAAGTAATGTTTTTCACATGGATTTATAGTATACCATTGAATAATGACTGAATACATAAGCTTAAGCAACAAAATATTTTTTATCTTTGTTCAACCAAGTCTAGCAGACCAGTGCAATTTTTGCCATTAATTGTAGCAATAGCATATTTAGAAATAGTACATTTCAGAAATTCAGGAAGCTTATAGGTGCTGGAACCTTCTGTAAAGGTTTTTTTTTTTTTTTTTTTAAGTAAAACACAATACTGTCAATTACATTCAGAACACTGGAAACCCTGATTATTAGAAAACATCTCTCTGTTGCTTCAGAGGCCATAACATACTAAGTCCAACTCTCAATAACCTTGGCCAAAACAATAAAGAGTTCAACATAAACTGCCAGTTGCACCAACAAAATAATACATAGTTCAACATAAAGTGTAAAGTCCACGCTAGCTGCTATATGTTTTGCTTTGAGGTGATACCTGAGACTCGGATGTGCTGCGGTGATATCCGGACGCAAGTTGGTGCTTCAGTATAATCGGTCCGGCGAAACTCATCCAGTGAGAAACGTTCCGTGGTACAAAAATAAGTTATTAAAAATGCGGGAATTTTTTTTTCTTTAATTGATCTTAGTTAACGTGTTATTTTTTGTGTAATTAATTAATCTCAATTAACGCGTTAAAGTCCCGGCCCTACATAAAATTATTACTTCATAATTGTATTAAATTCTTTCACACATGCTATACAGATAATAGAGTCATGCATTATTTTGAGTGATGACTGCTATTATAAGAGTGACTTGATGGAGCCCAGGAGATGCAGATAACATGATATTGACCCTTAAGAAACTTTCATTAATGCTGTCAGGTAACAAATCTTTCCAAATATAAAATGAAATGAATAGATAACTTCTACATTGAAATAAAAATGTAAAGACTGCACAACTATTATAAATTGTGAATCTAAATAATTGGAAATCATGAAAAAAATTCTAATAAAATAAAAGCATGTATCTATTATCTGTTTCATGTCTCTATTATAACATTAATGTAGTTTTGTTTGCTTGGCTGTTTCCTTATAAAAGTCCAGAAATTTGTCAAGTTTTTCGTCAGGTGTCGTTTTAAATTATATGACGTCATTACATTGCCGTCTTGCCACCAGCCAATCGCTGTACTGCTGATCACGGTTTCGAGTATCGATACATATCACCTTTTAAGACAACACATGAATGCGCAATTATCTCAGATAACTCAATCCAGAGATACTAATCATACAAAACAGGTGTGTTCGAAGAACCCAATTAGCCGGATCAGGATTAGCACGATGATATCTATGATGATAATCTAGATGTGCTCTGTTTGACAGAAACCTGGCTAAAACCTGATGATTACATTATTTTAAAGGAGTCCACCCCCAAAGATTATAATCATGAGCCGCGTCTCAATAACAACGTTTTCAGGATTTCTCAGAGGGCAGGCTTCAAGTATAACTCGTTTGAAGTAATGGTGCTTCATATAACATTATACAGAGAAACAAATATTAATGATAAATCCCCTTATGTTTTTTTATTTTATTGGCTACTGTATACAGGCCATCAGGGCACCATACAGACTTTATTAAAGGGGGGGTGAAATGCTCATTTTCACTCAATCTCCTGTTAATCTTAAGTACCTATAGAGTAGTACTGCATCCTTCATATCTCCAAAACGTCTTTAGTTTTATTATATTTATAAGAGAAAAATAGTCTGTGCTGATTTTTTTCGGAAAAACACGAGCCGCTGGAGGCGTGATGTGTGGGCGGAGCTAAAGAATCACAAGCGCGAGTAGGCTTTTGCGTTGAGAGTGTTTGGAAGTTGTGACATTACCGTGAGAAAAAAAAAAACATCATCCAAAACAAACCATGGCTAACAGTCAGATTCAGCCATTTATTTATGATCCAGAATCAGATCCCGAGGCTGAAACTGAACGAGAGCAGCAGCAGCAACGACTACAACAGGACGTCTCTATGTGGTATGTATTATAAACTGTATAAACCGTATATATTTGCTTAGCGGTTTTGGAAAATTACTAAGTTCCACTTTGTCGTCTTTTATTTTTCTTTAAAGGTGTACAAGGTTTACTTGATGTGCTTACGCGCCGATAGCTAAGTTAACAACACAGAGATATCTGAAGCAGTTTTACTCACCGCCTGCGGTTCCAACACACGATCGTGACCCTTTTTCGTTTGGATTGCATCATCCTTAAGAAATAAACGATACGGAAATCCGACATCAAACTGGGCCTTGATTGTAAAACAAGCATCTTCGAAATGCAGGGAACAAACAAAAACACTTGCACAACTCCGTCGATGCTCTGTAAAAAATAAACTCCGTCCACTGGTCCCTTAATGTTTTTTTTTTTGGTAATCTGTGCAGGGTTGTGTTGCCCTCGCAACCAAAAACACATTCTTTTGTGACATTTCGCAACGCTCTCGCTCTAATCAGTGAATGTCTCTGCTCCGCTCTGCTCTATGGGCACGCGTGCGCTCTTCTGGGAGAAGTGCTCTTAGGACCCATATAAGGAAATTCCCCTCCATCTAACGTCACACAGACCCATACTCAAAAAAAACTTTCCGAAACTTGTGACAAACCTACAACTTAATTTTTGAAACTTTGTCCATGTTTAGCATGGGAATCCAACTCTTTAACAGTGTAAAAACAACATGTTTCAGGACCTACTCCAAAACCAGGATGACACCATGGTATAATGAACATACTCGCACCCTAAAGAGAGCAGCCCAAAAAATGGAGCGCAGCTGGAGGAAAACAAAACTAGAGGGATTTCGTATTGCTTGGTGGGAAAGTAACCTATCCTACAGAAAAGCATTAAAACTGCTAGATCTGATTACTTTTCTTCTCTTTTAGAATAAAACAAACATAACCCCAGGTATTTATTCAATACAGTGTCTAAATTAACGAAAAATAAAGCCTAAGCAAGTGTTGACATTTCCCAACATCACAGCAGCAATGACTTTATGAACTACTTTACTTCTGAAATCGATACTATTAGAGATAAAGTTGCAACCATTCAGCCGTCAGCTATAGTATCGCATCAGACAGTGCACTATAAACCCCCTGAGGAACAGTTCCACTCATTCTCTACTATAGGAGAGGAAGAATTGTATAAACTTGTTAAATCGTCTAAACCAACAACATGTATGATAGACCCTATACAATCTAAGCTCCTAAAAGCGGTGCTTCCAGAATACATAGATCCTCTTCTGACTATTATTAATTCCTCATTGCCAAAAACTTCAAAGTGGCTGTTATTAAGCCTCTCATCAAAAAACCACAACTTGACCCCAAAGAACTAGTTAATTATAGACCAATCTCGAATCTCCCTTTTCTGTCCAAGATATTATAAAAGGCAGTATCCTCACAATTATATTACTTTTTAGAGAAAAATGGTATATGTGATGATTTCCAGTCAGGATTTAGACCATATCATAGTACTGAGACTGCTCTCCTTAGAGTTACAAATGATCTGCTCTTATCATCTGACCGTGGTTGTGTCTCTCTATTAGTTTTATTGGATCTTAGTGCTGTGTTTGACACAATTGACCACAACATTCTTTTCCATAGACTTGAACACTTTGTTGGCATTAATGGAAGTGCATTAGCATGGTTAAAATTGTACTTGTATGACCGCCATCAGTTCGTAGCAGTGAATGAAGATGTATCATATCGATCACAAGTGCAGTATGGAGTACCAAAAGGCTCAGTACTAGGGCCGATACTCTTCACGCTTTATATGTTACCCCTGGGAGGTATCATCAGGAAACATGGTTTTAGCTTTCACTGCTATGCTGATGATACCCCGCTCTATATTTCCTCACGACCCGGTGAAACACACCAATTAAAAAAAAAAAAAAAGGAATTCATAGTCGATATAAAAAACTGGATGACGAGTAATTTCTTACTGCTAAATTCTGTAAAAAACAGAGGTGTTAATTATTGGACCTAAAAACTCTGCATGTAATAACCTTGAACACGGTATAAGACTTGATGGTAGCTCCGTCAATTCTTCATCATCAGTTAGGAACCTAGGTGTGCTATTTGATCGCAATCTTTCCTTAGAAAGCCACGTTTCTAGCATTTGTAAAACTACATTTTTCCATCTCAAAAATATATCTAAATTACGGCCTATGCTCTCAATGTCAAATGCAGAAATGTTAATCCATGCATTTATGACCTCAACGTTAGATTATTGTAATGCTTTATTGGGTGGTTGTTCTGCACGCTTAGTAAATAAACTACAGCTAGTCCAAAATGTGGCAGCAAGAGTTTATACTAGAACAAGGAAGTACTTCTGCACAATCTGACTTTGCTGCAGCCTGGAATTGAACTACTGGTTTTGTATGGTCAGAGGAGAACTGGCCCCCAACTGAGCCTGTTTTCTCCCAAGGTTTTTTTCTCCATTCTGTCACCGATGGAGTTTCGGTTCCTTGCTGCTGTCGCCTCTGGCTTGCTTAGTTGTTCAGTTGCTTTGACACAATGTATTTTGTGTAAAGCGCTATATAAATAAATAAATAAAGGTGACTTAGTTGGAGTCACTTCATCTACAGCAATATCGTTGACTTGATTGCAAATAATTGCACAGACACTATTTAAACTGAACAGAAATGACATTACTGAATTCAATGATGAACTGCCTTTAACTATCATTTTACATTATTGACACACTGTTTTCCTAAAGTTTCCTGAAGTGACCCCAACTAAGCAAGCCAGATCCGACAGCGGCAAGGACACGAAACTCCATCGGTGACAGAATGGAGAAAAAAACTTTGAGAAACCAGGCTCAGTTGGGTCCTCTCTAGGTCCTGATCCACCACCTGGTCTGGATACGTACTGGATCCGGGTGACTGCAGTGAACCTCTGATCTAGATACAGACTGGATCTGGTGGCTACGGTGACCTCGGAATAAGATAAAAACAGACAAATATTAGCGTAGATGCCATTCTTCTAATGATGTAGCAAGTACATAGGGTGTTATGGGAAGTGTTCCCAGTTCCGGTTCACCTAATTAATGCAGCCTAAAAATCCTTTAACCGATTTGGATATTAAAATCATATTAGTATGTTATGTGTAAGCCAGGTTAAAGAGATGAGTCTTTAATCTAGATTTAAACTGCAAGAGTGTGTCTGCCTCCCGAACAATGTTAGGTAGGTTATTTAAGAGTTTAGGCACCAAATAGAAAAATGATCTGCCGCCCGCAGTTGATTTTGATATTCTAGGTATTATCAAATTGCATGAGTTTTGAGAACGTAGCGGTCGTAGAGGATTATAATGTAAAAGGAGCTCATTCAAATACTGAGGTGCTAAACCATTCAGGGCTTAATAAGTAATAAGCAATATTTTCTAATTTATACAATGTTTGATAGGGAGCCAGTGAAGTATTGACAGGACCGGGCTAATATGGTCATACTTCCTGGTTCTAGTAAGAACTCTTGCTGCTGCATTTTGGACCAGCTGTAGTTTGTTTACTAAGTGTGCAGAAAAACCACCCAATAAAGCATTACAATAATCTAACCTTGAGGTCATAAATGCATGGATTAACAATTCTGCATTTGACATTGAGAGCATAGCCCAATAACCCTAACCCTAATCCAATATCTTCTGAATCAGCATAAAAACACACAAATTATTTTTCTGTATATTGTAATCATAAACACTTTATATAATATTGCTTTAATGTGTTAATAGTTTCTTCTTAAATTAATATCTGAAATTAACCAACTGCATGATTTGTATAATACTAGAACTGCATAGTTCCGCTATATGGACATTTGACTCTGTCAATTCTGATAAAAGCATACATGTTATTTATATCTTATATATAGCATTTTCTGTAAAACTGCTTTGAAAGAATATGATGTTAAAACTGCTAATCATATATATGTGAATTTAAATGAATGGAAACTTTAGATCTGATTCCTCTTTAGTTAGTATCAATAGTTTGATGTCATTTTTGTATTTGTCACAGGCAAGCATTAAGAGATTTCTTTCATTCCTGCATAATATATAAATAATGTAAAATAACACAATGCATAAATAGCATTCATTGTCCTGTTTTCTCACTGCTTTCTGATCAGGGTTTAGGAAAACACTGTTTTTGATATTTCTACAGTAATTTAATCATAATATTTTACACTGATCTTATTCCTGGAAGACACCAGCAATGATGGTTTTCTTTATGTACGAAGTCTGATGTTTTATGTCCCATAAGAACAGCAGAGAACAACTGTATGAGAGCATTGTCTGTGTTCATAATATGAATCTTACTCTTCTACAACATACTGGTTTTCTGCTCTTATTTAAATCCCAAGGAGAAGTTGAGAGCTGTCACATGACAGAAGTAAAACCCTCTTGTGCTATATTAAAGAGATATGTGACCTCAATATTTTTTTAACTCTCACCACAAAAACCCACACAATATTGTTGATGTTATATAAGTTTTTTGACTGTCTTTCAAGAGTTCATATTTGTTTTGCAGATGTTATATTGCATCACATAGTGTTGTTTGATTCAGACAGATTCAGATGTGCATGAAGTCGTTCCATTCGCATTGTTTGTGATGGAAGCTCTTGTCCGCGGTTCTGGAGGACTGCTCTCTCCTCTGCTTATGTAACGTACGAAATAACTATTTAAAAAAAAAAAAACTTTTTTAAATAAAATGCTGAATTGGGACATTCAGTTTCCTCATGTTCAGAAGGCTTAGTGAGCTCAGACAGTTCTCCTCCTAGAGAACCATCCATAATGACCAGCTTTGGATAATTATAATTCTGTTAATTTTCAGTATAAAATAGTTAATTATAGCCATGTACAGATTTCTTTTAACATAAAGATTTAAGTGTTTCTGCAGTAATCATTTTGTACATGAACGACTAAGAACTGGCTACAGGTGAATTTGGACTTGTTACTCAATATTGACAAATGTGAAATTACCTACAGTTCCACAATCACAGGAGCTCAGACATGCTCCTGGCTGTCCTCCATATGAATGTGTAATATGCCATTACTGTATGGTATTAAGCCTTTCTGGCTTCTGAGATAGGCCATGACAAACATGATCCTGCCTGTCTCTGAGTCATACATTCTTTCTAGTTAATGCTTCTGTAGAGATTTGGCAGGATCTTGCACCCAGTGGCTGCTGCTCAGAGCGATGCAAAGCAGCATCTTTATTTTTTGCACCTCTATTATACTGGGGCTTGACTGCCATCTAATAGCCTCAGCTAAGACCAATGTGAAGGTAAATGCACACTGCACCATCTACTGTACATTACAAGAAAAACATTAGCAATGCTGAATGCTAATATTAGCAAACACTGAATAATTAAAATAGTGTTTTTAAAACAAAAACACATAAGTCCTTTAAACACAACAGTAAATTACTCAGTAAAAATAAACAGATATTTGGGAATGTATTGTTGCTTTTGAGCAGCACTGCCATCTGCTGTGTACATTTATTTGTGAAGTACACCGTGTAGACCTTAAATATACCAGCGTACTTTTAATGGCACATTAAAAAGGCTACAGAAATTTTTTTGGGGTTGAGATTTAATATTAATATGAGTTTTCAACTTACACCAGTCATTAGTAAAGATGTTGATTTGATTCTGTTGCTAAAAAATAATTTGGAGTGCATGTTAGAATAAACCAAATAGGGCTGAAGTATTATAAATTTAACCTAGAACTATCATAAATGGTCAAAGGTCAAGACTGGAGGATACGGGACATCACGTTTCTACCAGACCTTTTATATGTTTTTGTGTAAACATTTACATGATGGTGAGTTCAAAATTATACTATCTTGTGCTTCTACAAACATGTTTGACAAGACCATGTAGTTTTCTCAGGATTTTATCAGTGACGAATAGCTGTATTTAGCGTTTAAAATCAGCTATCCTGACAGCAAATTAAAAATGTGGATTTCTGGACCAGTACTGTTTAAAGGCCTATTTTTTTCTTGTAATTTAAGTGGAATTATCTTAATTTTAAAGCCTGTTTCTGACCCATATGGCCTAATAATTCTGTTGTTGATATTTGTTAGCTTATGTTAGTGTGCTAACGTACTAATCTTTAATAGATTACCCTTGAAACATTTCCTTAGAAAGCCACGTTTCTAGCATTTGTAAACCTGTATAGATTTTAATATATTGCTTATTACTTATAAAGCCCTGAATGGTTTAGAACCTCAGTATTTGAATGAGCTCCTTTACATTATAATCCTCTACGTCTGCTACATTCTCAAAACTGATAATACCATTTACATTTACATTACATTTACATTTAATACAATTTGATAATACCTAGAATATCAAAATCAACTGTGGGGGCAGATCCATTTCCTATTTGTCGCCTAAACTCTGGAATAACCTACCTAATATTGTTCAGGAGGCAGACAAACTCTTGCAGTTTAAATATAGATTAAAGACCCATCTCTTTAACCTGCATTAATTAGGTGAACCGGGAACACTTCCCATAACACCCGATGTACTTGCTACATCATTAGAAGAATGGCATCTATGACAATATTAGTCTATTTCTTTCTTATTCCGAGGTCACAGTAGCCACCAGATCCAGTCTGTATCCAGATCAGAGGGTCAGTGCAGTCACCAGGATCCAGTACGTATCCAGACCAGATGGTGGATCAGCACCTAGAGATGACCTCTACATTCTTGAAAGACAGAGGAGACCAGGACAACTAGAGCCCCAGATACAGATCCCCTGTAAAGAACTTGTCTCAGATGACCACCAGGACAAGACCACAGGAAACAGATGATTCTTCTGCACAATCTGAATTTGCAGAGGCCTGGAATTGAACTACTGGTTTCGTCTGGTCAGAGGAGAACTCACCCCAACTGAGCCTGGTTTCTCCCAAGGTTTTTTTTTTTCATTCTGTCACCGATGGAGTTTCGGTTCCTTGCCGCTGTCGCCTCTTGCTTGCTTAGTTGGGGTCAATTCATCTAGAGCGATATCGTTGACTTGATTGCAAATAAAAGCACAGACACTATTTGAACTGAAAAGAGATGACATCACTGAATTCAATGATGAACTGCCATTAACTATCATTTTGCATTATTGACACACTGTTTTCCTAATGAATGTTGTTCAGATCCTTTGATGCAATATATTTTGTTTAAAGCGCTATATAAATAAAGGTGACTTGACTTGACTTGAAGACAATATGCTAACCCTAACCCTAACCCTAACCCTTCTATAATCTTTACCCTGCTATAACCCTATCCTAACCCTAACCCTAACCCTAACCCTAACCATCATAGAATGAAAGACTGGAATTGGCCATGAACCCACCCACACCCTTACATTAACCCTCATAGGATGGCAGGCACAAAATAGCCCTAGACTGATCCACACCCTAATCTTAACCCTGGTGGAGGGTGGGGCAGGAAGTGGCCCTGGACCAACCCGCACTCTAAGCCTAGAATGAAGTGCGGGTATTAATCCTGAACTCACCCACACCCTAACATAGGAGGACAGGAGAAATAGACGGACCCCAATTTGACCCGCATTTTAATCACAACCCTGATAGAATGTAGGGCGGGTGGTAGCCCTAGAGTGATCTACACTCTAATCTTAGTCTTGGTTAGATATAGGGGAGGAAATAACCCTTAAAAGTTATGAGGGCAGGGAATAGTCCTTTGGTGGTGTTGGGGACAGAGTCATGTAAGCTTGGATGGCTCGGTGGTAGAGTAATGGTCTTTGGTCTAGGGGACTGGGGTTCGAGTCCCGATCAGTGCAAGTTTTTTTGGGGGCTGGTGAGTTGGTCCGCTAGTTGGTCTCTTTTCGAAAAATCTCTTTTCGTGTTTGGACGCGGACTCACCACGGATGAGGTGACTAGGATAAAGTTGGAGGAGTAGGAAAAGACCCAAGGACTGCAATGGCAGAAGTTCCTGCATCTGGCGGTTGTCCTGGTAAGGATGATGTCTGTTCAGTTCTAAAATGTATGAACTTTGAAGAGGGGTGGACTGGTAGAAGCTTGGTGTGCAGTAATGTGCATCCGCCAGTCTCACACTATCGGCCTGACGGGAAGGAATGGGAGGTTTGGGATTGGGTTTTTTCAGGGGACCCGGATACCTTGCGGTGTTAACGAAGGGTCACTTGCATTGTGAGTATTCAGCCTCCCTGGGTCCACTTGGACAGCACGCAGGGCAGGTGGCCTGGGGCTAACAGGCCTTAATTGGAGCCCAATCTTCTACTGGTGATTAGCACCGCTCATGCAACAGCACATTATGCACCAACACCACTACACACTGACTTGCCTTTGCGATTTGTTTTTTGTTCTTCTTCTAGAAAGATTTTTTTAGTCTCAAAATCATGACATCCAACGGTTTTCTTCATACAAGAATGACTTCTGTCCGGTTTGGCATGCCTTTTAGAAGGGTGGTATGACAGAAAATCTTTGATCTCACACTCTTGGCCTTTGACCTTTCTTTTTCCTGATTTTCAGATTTTTTTTTGTCCTAGTTTGTAACATTGTTTTGACCATTTCTCGGCTTACTCTAAACTCCAATAAAACTCACTTCTAGAGTTAGACAAGACCCACTCCAGAACCCAACAAATTCATTGTGGATCTGGTTAGGTCAGGTTTAGAGGTTAGGGTTAGAGAGTTAGGGACGAATGAGATCCAGTAGCTGAAATTTAGGGTTAGGTTTGGAAAAATACAACAGCTCCCCCCAACCTAGCCCTTGTCTAGGTTAGATTAGGGTTAGGTTTGGAAAAATACAACAGCTCCCCCCAACCTAGCCCTCGTCTAGGCCGGTTTGGGATAGGGAGACTGAGGGAAAGGTGCACGGGCCCACGCTTGTCAGACTATACCATATCGCATGAGATCATCTCCGGTCTAGGAGCTGCGCTTGTCTAAGCATTGGGCCTAAAAAAATGAAAGTTATGTTTTTGGTTAAATTTAGGCTCTGAATTTTTTCACCCTTAAGTTTCACAGTGCTCGAGTTGAACCGGCTGGGTTCATAATTGCTGAGGTTATGGCGGTTAGCTTGAGAGTGCAGTTTGTTCCAGCACTCAATCTAGATCTAAGTAGATATGAGAACACAAAGTTCTTGACTGAACTTGTTCCAGATCGGCGAACCAGACCACAACTCGAAGGTCGCAGACCGGTAATCCCGACCCAGCATCGTGCTCTGCCAAAAAGTATTGTTTCAGCCAGACTGCCATGTTATCAAAGACGGTTAATGTCATAGTTAAATTATAATCATTGGGTCTGTGATTGTTAAGTTTAGGGTGTGTTTTAGTTCAGCCTTAAATTTAGCTGTGTTAGAATTACACCGACTAGGTTTGCAAACCGCTGGGTCTGTGACGGTTAAGTTTAGGGTGTGGTTTGGTTCAGCCTTAAATTTAGCTGTGTTAGAATTAAACGGGCTAGGTTTTTAAACCGCTGGGTCTGTGACGGTTAAGTTTAGGGTGTGGTTTGGTTCAGCCTTAAATTTAGCAGTACTCACCAGACCACAGCTCGAAATTCAGAGTCCGACGATCCCGACCCAGCATCGAGTTCCGCCATGAAGTCCTGTTTCAGCCAGACTGCCTTGTCCCAAAGACGGTAAGTGTCATCGTTAGACTATAAACACTGGGTCTATGATGGTTAAGTTTAGGGTGTGTTTTAGTTCAGCCTTAAATTTAGCTGTGTTAGAATTAAACCGGCTAGGTTTTTAAACCGCTGGGTCTGTGACGGTTAAGTTTAGGGTGTGGTTTGGTTCAGCCTTAAATTTAGCAGTACTCACCAGACCACAGCTCGAAATTCAGAGTCCGACGATCCCGACCCAGCATCGCGTTCCGTCATGAAGTCCAGTTTCAGCCAGACTGCCATGTTATCAAAGACGGTTAATGTCATAGTTAAATTATAATCGTTGGGTCTGTGATGGTTAAGTTTAGGGGTGTGGTTTGGTCCAGCCTTAAAAATAGCAGTCCTCGAGTTGAACCGGCTAGGTTTTTAAATGCTGCGGTTAGGGTTAGGGTTAGGGTTAGGGTTAGAGTTAGGGTTAGGTTAGGGTTAGAGTTAGGTATATAGGGTAAAATGCGAAATTGCACCCCCCTATAGGGTGGGGTGCACTTCGTTTCTATAGGTCCTAGAGGGCTGAAATTCGGTATATATACTATTTAGAGGGCGCCCGATCGTTTGCACTTAGTTTGGTAGCTCTAGCGCCACCAGGTGCTGAGATGTGGTATTGCACCCCCAGTTGTTTTGCAGTTAGAGGTCTGAAATTTGGTGTCTATACTAATTAGAGGACGCCCAGTCGATTGCACGTGGTTTCATCGCTCTAGCTCCTCCAGGGGCCGAGATATGGTACTGCACCCTTACTTGAGTTTCGCAGTGCTAGGGTTGAGTTTCGCTGTGCTAGGGTTAGGGTTGAGTTTCGCTTTGCTAGGGTTAGGGTTGAGTTTCGCTGTGCTAGGGTTAGGGTTGAGTTTCGCCGTTCCAGCCCTAGGGTTGAGTTTCGCCGTTCCAGCCCTAGGGTTGAGTTTCGCCGTTCCAGCCCTAGGGTTGAGTTTCGCCGTTCCAGCCCTAGGGTTGAGTTTCGCAGTTCCAGCCCTAGGGTTGAGTTTCTCTATACAGGTGTTTTTTTTTTTTTTTTTTTTTTTTTGGATGGCGGGGGCGGGGCGGGGGGTTGGCTTAGTGTTTTTGTTTGGGTGGTGGGTTTGACTTAGTGGGGTGGGCTGGAATTTGTGGGGTGGGTTGGACTTAGTATTTTTGGGGTGGGGGTCGGCTGGACTTAGGTTTTTGGGTGTGTTGGAAGTGTTTTGGTGGTTTTTGGTTAGGTTTTGGGTGGTTTGGTGGGGTCTGTGTTGGTTTTGGTTGGTTTCCAGTGGTTTTTGAGGGTCCCTGAGTGTTTTTGGAGTGGTTTGGTTAGGTTTTGGGTGGTTTTGGTGGGGTCTGTGTTGGGTTAGGGTTAGGGTTAGAGGTTAGGGTTAGGGTTAGGGTTAGGGTTAGGGTTAGTTAGG
>NC_039255.1:1655090-1675090 GCF_003368295.1 Carassius auratus
TTTATCTATATTAATTTTTCAGTTTTATTTCAATTAACATTTTCTTTTGTATTATTTTTATATTTTAATTGTATTTCCATTTTAGTAACTTAAGTAATTACATTTTACATTTTAGTTTAGGTTTAATTTATCTTGTTTATGTGTTTTTTTTTATTTTTATTAATTTTTTATCATCATTTATATTTATATTTATGTCATATTTTCTTTTATTTTATTAGTGTTAATAACTAAACTTTTAAATCTAATTATATAATCTTAAAATTCATACTTTTTTGTGAAAATACTGTACATGATGGAACATTTTATTATATAAATGTATTTTACTATATGTATTTGATATAACTAAATCAAATGTCATTAAATTAGGTAAAATCAGGCCTTTTTTTGCAAATCAGATTAAAAAAAAAAATGCATTTTATTTATTTCCAAAATGCAGATAAGTGATAGATCAGGAGTAAAACATTCATCACTGTCTCAGATGTTCCTCCCAATTTTTTTATAATTTTTTATTTTTAAACTTTTCTGAGGAATTGATGTGGATTTGATGGGAAATATCTGAGCAGTTAGAGACCTTGCTGAATCTGTTGAAGGGAAATTAAATCAGAGAGTGCCTTTAACTATCATAACATAATGAGGAAAAACAGCCCAGATTATTTTCTGATTTGCCCTGAAACGCTCATAATACAGGCATTATATCCAGACTCTTCATGCTTGTGAAGGAGGTGATGCCCTGACTGTGAATAATGGCTCTGATCTCTCTCACGTCTGAGAGCTTGATGCGTTTACTGCAGGGGACTGAAGATATCAGACCTGTTTTCATTCAGATCGCGACGCCTCTAAAAGAGCTGGCGGTCAGAAACAGCATGTTAGCATCAGTTCCCCTGCTGAACTCTGAATCTGCCATTCACAATGTGCGAGATGATTGCGTGGGTCCGTTTTCACGGGTGCAGACTCCATCACATCCAGCAATTATCCCCGAGCGCTGACATTACAGCCTGTAAACCTTTAGCGAGCCAGGAGTGAACATTTCAGAGCCGGTTCATGAGGGCTGTAGTTGTACATCTATAAAGCTGTTATTGATTCTGATGCAAGTAGTTTATATCATCTAATACTGACTGTACATGATCTGATTTAATTATGTTCCTCTCTGTGATGTGTTCACGAGCAGAATCCGGCTGTGGGTCAGAGGTCGTGTTCACATCGTCCCGAACCTGAGACTGCTGTGTCTCCGTACGCTTGCCAGAGACCAACCACACTGAACAACCGCAGTAAGAATCTTTACAGTGAGTATAGAAACACACGTGTGTGATGCTAATCAAGCTCCGACATCGTGAAGCACACTGAGATGTTATTTCTAAAGCTCCGGAGTTATTTAAATCTCTGGCCTACTCACAGCACAGTATGAGAGAACAGAAGGAGGCTGATCCACACACACACACACACACACACTCACACACACACACACTCACACACACATACCACACACACACACACACACAACACACACAACCACACACACACAACACACACCACACACACACACACACACCACTCTCTCTCTCTCTCACATTCACACTCTCACACACACACACACACCACACACACACCTCTCTCTCTCTCTCTCACACACATTCACACACACACACACACACACACACACACACACACACTCACCTCTCTCTCACACACACACACTCACACACACCACACACTCACACTCTCTCTCTCACACACTCTCTCTCTCTCTCTCTCTCTCTCTCACACATTCACACCACACACACACACACACACACACACACACATCACACACTCTCTCTCTCTCTTCAACATTCACACACACACACACACACACACACACTCTCTCTCTCTCTCTCACACACACTCTCTCTCTCTCTCTCTCTCTCTCTCACACATTCACACCACACACACACACACACACACACATTAGCTGCTTCAGGTGTACACTGTGCGGCCGTAGCAAAGGTAAACTTGCTTTTAGAATTGACCCTCTCAAATGCAAGACGTATAGACTTCTCACGAGAAGTGTAAACTCGGGCGCATGTGCCAGACGGCTTTTGTGTTTGTCTTGGTTACAGGCCTGTTATCAGTTGTCGGAAGCAAAACTTCAGGCATGTTCTGTTTTAATATTTATTTGCTACTGGAACATAAACTCCCTTCGGCTTCTCTGAAGAAATCAACAAGCAACTCCTGAGACGCTGCCGAGAGCTGCTTAACTTTTCCGTGTTGGGTGTCAGAACTAGACGAACGCTGGAGGTTTAAGAGCTCTGGATGCACGCTGATTACTACAGCTGATGTGTTGTGATTCTTTGAACATTAATCCAAAGAAAAACAGTGCAAGAATATGCTTTGTTCAGATTTGACATTTGCGTAGACTCGTATTTTGCGTTCAGCAACTTTAATAAATCAATTATGATGAAAGAGAAAAACACCAAAGACTGACGGGGCGAGGTGAACCGTAACCGAGAGCACAGATTAAAATCTCTCCTGCTCTCACTGGAAAATATGATATTTTAATGAAAAACAGAGACTTGGATTGTCTGCTGCAGAAGAGAAAAATACTGAGCATAATGATGGAGCTGAAGAACAGCAGGATCGACAAGAAGGAGCTCAGGGGTGTTTGTGAGAGATATAATCGGTTTTGTTTAGGCTATAAATATCATATGTGTGCATTTAAGTCCTTGTATATTAACTATCTTAAATGCTGCATTCAGATTTGTTAAACTTTCAGCGTGTTTTATTGCAGCGGCTCAGCATTTGTTGACATGCATCGTGCATATTAAATGCATTTGGGAAATGCATATTTGAGCAGCCATAACTAAAATAGGGATGCACGATATTGGATTTTGGCCGATATTCGAAATGCCGATATTTTCAAAATAATTTGGCCGATGCCGATACCGATATCGATATATATACAAATGTTTCGCCTGATATATTTAAACTTTCGTTTTACTGAAGAGAAATCCATGTATCTCTTCTGTACTGATTCTAACATAAATGTATTATTTACAAATGTAGACAGACATTCACATCTGAAAAACAGGTCAATTATTTCACTTGGAGAATATCGGTTTGGCTCATCGGCAGAAATATTCATATCGGCCGATACCGATGATGGTCATTTTAAGCTTTTATCGGCCGATACCGATGTTGTGCCGATATTATCGTGCATCCCTAAAAATAAACAACCTTACACTACAGCTTGCATATAAAATATGTCTTTATTATATACAACTGCAAAGTTTGTGACAGGAAAATGCATATTTGCTATTTTTGATATATAACATTTAAACAAGAACCTTTTTTTTATTTTGTGACATCAACTTCAAATTTGAAACATTTTGTAAAATATTTATTTAAGAAAGAGTAGAACATTTTATTGTAGAGAGATAATAAAAATACAGCAAGAGCAAAATAAAAAAAAACATAAAAATAAACTAATATAATAGTCCTCACAGAGCAGTGAAGGCCTCATCAAACAAGTCTTAAGACGGGTTTTAAACATGTTTACAGAGGCAGACGACCTGATAGATATGGTGCCATTCCACCACTTAAAAATGAAATGTCTTAAAGAAAATGTAAGTGGTGTTTGCACATGTAAAACTTGCCAATATGATAATATTTATTCTGGGAGGATTTTCTGAATCGTTGACATCACCACCAATCCTTAATTTATGTCAGAATGCATTTCAAATTCCAGTGCAGAACGACTCCATAATGCTCTCCTGAATCAATGGAGAACATACGGACGCCCGACCGACTATATCACTGAACATCCTTCACAGAGTTACTTTCATTATGAGCACAGAATGGTAGAGCGGCTCTGAAAATAACGGGAAAACCAGATGCTTTCATATCTGCTGCTGTAAGATGTAAATACCAGACGCATCCTGCATCAGATAACACAACGCTTTAATGACTGTCTGTGTGGACAGGAGAGCTCGGCCCACATTGTCATTAGAGAGATTGTTTCAGCGAGGCAGGAAAGACCTTCCCTGGGCTGCTGTCAGCACAAGAGATGAAAGCAAACAACACACAACCAATGCTTATTAATGTGTACTTAAACCCTCCACATTAAATCAGCCAGCATTCATGCACACACACTGTCTGCGGTGCGCTTGCACTGTTTACAATTTACAAACTAGCTGCAATTTAATATATAAACATGCAACACAAAAAAAATTCAACATAGCAACATAATAATAATAAATAACTAAATATATTCATATTTTATAAGTTGCAACAATGCAAAAATCTAACCAATAACCGCAGTTGATCAAAGCTGATTTTTTTTACTGCATAATTTCTCCAGTCTTTCAGTGATTTGCTGCTCGAGAAACGTTTCTGATTATTATCAACGTTGCAAACAGTCGTGCTGCACAGCATTTTTGTGAAAACTGTGAAAATGTTAATTTTTTCAGGATTCTTTGATGAACAAAAAGTTCAAAAGTACAGCATTTATCTGCAATATAAATCTTTTGCAATATTAAAAGCCTTTAGTTTCACATTTGACCGATTTTATGCATCCTTGCATTAAGTTTCTCATCAAGTAAATGCTGCTGTGGTGAGCTGTTTTGAACAAATTAATAAAATAATACAAATATAAACTATATATATAGTGTTTGGTCTGAAGCTTATACTGACCTTCAGATATCCCAGAATATGAGTTTGGTGTCTACTGGAGGGAAAAAAAAATCAATTTGTTTGTGATCTAAACATGTGGCTTCAGCAAAGATATACAGAATGTCTCACAGTCTTATTACAGAGACTCCCACTCATTCATCATACACTCAATATCATATCACAGCATTATAGTAGCAGACACACACACACACACACACACACACACACAGACTCATACTCTAACATACACATACACATACTGGCCCACTGCTCTCATTAACCAGTACTGTGTGTGTGTGTGTGTGTGTGTGTGTGTGTTACCATCAGGAGGGTTTTTAAATATGTCTGGGCACATGAAAACAAAGCGGCTGCATGTATTGATTCAGTTCAAGTTAGAAACGCATGATGCACTCACCCAGATATATTCTGAGAGCGTTTATGTAAAATGTTACCATAAAGGTAAAAAGAATCGTTACATTTTTTTTTCTGAAATTTCAAATTATTCAGTGTTTTAAATGTTTGAAAAGTTTTTTTTTTTCTGTTTTTTTTTTTTTTTTTTACCTTACTCCAAACTTCAGCCTTGCCATTACAGGAATAAATAAATACATTAATGCATTAAATAAAAATACATTAAAATAGAAAACATTTATTCCAGTTTTTGTAATAAAGTATTACTTGAAATACTACTTCACAATATTGCAGTTTTTACTGTACTTTCGAGCAGATTAATTATATATATAACTTAGCTACTCTCTATAGAAACTGTAAATATTTCATCATCTACATTTTTGTTTAATATTCATCAAATATTACTTTATGTGCATTAAGTAGAGATACTATAAAAATTTTTGTTTATATATATATATAAATTAGAGTTTTTGATGAACAGCATTTATTTGAAATTCATCTTTTACATTTTTTACACCTTCATAAAATAAAGCATAAAGTATGTAAAAAGATATTATTATTTAAGATCTAACCACTGATCTGTTCTAGATCTACTAAACTACTTACTGATTTTATTTTATAATAAATAGCACTTTATCTTTTCTTAAATTTAGATAGAAAGCAGCTATTTTAAATGTTAAATATTTCACCATATATATATATATATATATATATATATATATATATATATATATATATATATATATATATATATATATAATTTTTTTTTTTTTTTTTTTTTTTCTTTTTTTTTTTTTTTTACAGTATTTACGATCCAATAATTGCAGCCTTGGTTAGATAAAAGGACTTTTTTTTTTTTTTTCAAAAACACTAAAAATGTTTTTTAACTATTATTTCAATCATTTTGACTGCTGGTAAAAAATATATGTTTACCTAGTTTTGCTTGTTTTGACTCCCACTGTACACCATATGAATGATATGATCAGAAATTGGTTCAAACTTATGTTGAAACAATTTCAGTTTAATGTTGAAAGCACAGCCAAGTTAATACCAAACAATTGAAGGCAGTAACTGAGCTCGAGTTTTTAAGCCGAAACACAGTTTTTTAAAACTATACAGTATATCATCTGGTATGTTTAGTCTGTTAAAAAGAGGAGTTTTGTGAGTGTTTTAAACAAAGGCACTGTCCCACCTTTGTTCATTTTATTAATTAAATAAATAAAAAAATCAATGGTTCAGTTAGTTTTAGTATTTAATTTTTTTTGATTTAATTACATTTATTTGTATTTTTTTTTTCTATTTTATTTTTTTATTTTATATATATATATTTTTAAAAATGAAACACAATTAGCTTTTAATAATTGAGTGTCTGCTGTAGGATGCGCTGGAGGTGCTGGCGGAGAACCTGGAGTTCTGTGGGAATCCGGGTTTGAGCCTGGCGTTCCGGAGGGCGGCGTCTGTGCTCAAGAGTCTCCCTGATGCCCCGAGACGTCTGGAGGAGACACAGCATCTGCCCTGCCTCGGAGAACACAGCCGGGCCATCATAGAGGTGCGCTTCGAGCCCCGGGACCTTCACAGAGCCGCTGTTTGCTTTCCTCAGGACGGAAGCAGCTAGACATGGTTTGGAGGGAAAGAGCAAAAAAGAAGTTGAAAAAACTGGTCAATCTCAAATGTGTCCAGTTCATGTTTCACCCTGAAAGCGAATCAAGAAATGTGTCCCTGGAGCACAAAACCAGTCATGAAATTGAGATGTATGCATCATCTGAAGCTCAATAAATCATCTCTCCATTGATGTGTGGTTTGTTCGGAGGACAATATTTGTCTGAGATACAACTATTTGAGAATCTGGAATCTGAGGGAGCATAATTTAAATATTGAGAAAATCATCTCAAGTTGTTCAAATGAAGTTCTTAGCAATGCATATTATTAATCAAAAATCAAATTTTAGGACCATTAAGATTTTAACCATTAACATGTTTCACATTTAAACAAGCATGAATAAGATCTAGCACATCAAAAAATTTCAATCAAAAAAAAAAAAAATAGTGAAATTTATACATCATCTGAAAGCTGAATAAATAAGTTTGTTATGATAGGACAATATCTGGCCAAGATACAACTATTTCAAAATCTGTGGATGCAAAAAAAAAAAAAAAAAAAATCGAAATATTGACAAAATCATCTTTAAAAAGTGTCCAAATTAATTCTTAGCAATGCATATTACTAATCAAACATTTATTTTTAATATATTTATGGTAGGAAATTTACAAAATATATTCATGGAACATGATCTTTAATTAATATCTTAATGATTTTTGGCATAAACTAAAAATTGGTCATTCTGACCCATACCCAAATTGATTAATTTACATTTTTTTTGCAATTTCCACAAATATACCCCAGAGACTCAAGACTGCTTTTGTGCTCCAGGGTCAAAAATTCAATTTTTTTAACGATCATTGCACATTTTCCCCCATGAAACTCATCACAGTAAACATCAAATTAAAGTCTTTCCGTTTCTTTGATGAGAACGACTATCATAATTCTGTTACTCTCTCTCTCTCTCTCTCATGCCGTCGACTTTCTTCTGTGAAACACAGATGTTTGAGTGTGAAAATGGATTGATATGAGGTGCAATGATTCTCTGAAATCTCTTATAGACTAATGTGAAGTGTGTTTGATGGGAAAGTCACATTTACAGCGATGATTGTGATTAATACACTGATTCTGCTTGCTGTAAATAAAGCATCTTCTCAACAGCGCCAGAGCGACTTAGACTTATTATGCTGCAATTAACAAAGACGCTGTGTGTGTGTGTGTGTGTGTGTGTGCACAGATTATTCACAGTCAGTGTGTTAACTCATAACGGCTCTCTCGACCGTCTTCACAGGAGATCTCTGAATACGGATCGTGCTCCAGAGTTGAGGAGATACTGAATGATGAGAGGTATCGGACGATGAAGGTAGAGTAACTCTCTCAGGACTTCAGAGCTTGGCTGTGTGTGTGTGTGTGTGTGTGTGTGTGTGTTCATGTTTGTGGCTCAGTTGTTCAGCAGTGTCTTCGGGGTCGGACCCAAGACGGCAGAGAACTGGTTCTGTAGAGGACTGCGGACGTTTGAGCAGGTGCTGAATGACCCCAGCATCAGACTGAACCGCATGCAGACCGCAGGTAAACACTGACGCTAGGACCCAAGCGCTTCGAGCGTTATATTACATCATATAGATGTGAATTAATATATATATGCATGAAAAAAAAACATGGTTTCAGTATGGCGCATGCTCAAAATACACAATGCTTTATTTACTCATCTCTCTTTTGTTACAAAATGTGATTTTTGACCAAAAAAAAAAAATTTTTTTTAATGCTGGTATAATGCAACATATATGTACAGTAAACAAAAACAAAAAAAAAAACCATAAATGTACAGTAAACGCAGTCAGGATTGTAAACGTTTTGTTCTTCACTTTTTGTATTTTTCGAAACCATCAGTTGAAATGAAAAATAAAAAAAATAAAAAAACTTTGTTTTTATTTATTATCACGTTTCTCATTATTTTAAACAGTACTTTTATAATTGCACTTTTATGCACTTACGTATTTAAAGTAGTTAAACAGCAATCTGCATCCTGGATATTTAGTTCATTTATCATAAACAATACTTCTATAATTACTGCACTTTTTATATTTAAGTATATAAAGTGTTAAGACTGAAGATGCATAACATCTAAATGCACTGAAAAAAACGTAATATACTTAACATTTAAATATACTGAGTAAAAACACTGTGTATAGACTTGATAAATGTTCCTGTCGTCTCATTTATGAATTATGAAATGATTTTAATGTTAGTGTTGAAAGCGTTTGCCTCATCTGACCTGTTGTTTTATGGCCTCGAGACTTAATGTAGATTTATGATTGAGGGCCGTGTTGTTAATTACAGATTGTTTAGGAAATCTACTGTAAATTTTAACGAGGCAGAGATTGTTACTCATTCGCCAGGCCTCGTAATTTTGCACCGCTGTCTTCAGGCGCTCGTTTATGACCTGCTGATCTACAAACAACTCGCTGGCTTCAAACTATTATGCAAATCCTGTTTCCAGTCGGATGAGAGGCGGATCAGAGGCTCTCCTGGTTTAAAAGGGCTTGTTTTGGTGGAGATTTTCCTGGCTGTGTGCTTGTGATGCATCTCTTGTGATGTTCAAACAGTAAAGAATGATTATAAGTGTAAAACTAGGAGAGCTACAAAAAATATATGATGCTTTTCTCATAAAATGCTTTATCTATGTATAGCAGCATGCATCAGAATGCGTTAAAATGTTTACCAAACTTAAGTTAATACAAAGTTATTACTTTTATTTTTTCCTCAGCAAGAATGCATTAAATTAATCAAGTGATCAATAGATGTTCATCTGTGAATCTTGAAAAATATTGTGCAGCACGACAGTTTTTAACATTAATAATAATCAGAAATGTTTCTTGAGCAATACTTTTTCTGAAGATCATGTGACACTGAAGAATACAGGGGAGCATCACAGAAATAAATTACACTTTAACAGATATTCACACAGAATATTTCTGTTTTAAATTGTAATAATATTTCACAATTTCTAATGTATTTTTGACTAAATTAATGCGTCCTCTGGGATTTTAAAATAGTACCAACTTCAAAGATTTGCATAGTTTTAACTTTTAAATCATAAGTATAAGATTCTATATTTTGACTTTATTGCAAAGCATTCAGATATATTCAAATGTATAAGTAGTTTGAGAATGTAGAGACTGGTTGGTGGATCTTCTATCATGATTTTGTGTGATTTTGTGTGATGCACGTTTTACATTTGCATTTATGCATTCGGCAGATGCTTTTAGCAACTTTAAAGTGCACTCAAGTCTGTCACTCAAGTGCTTTATCACTAAAATTAATTTCTCTATGGAGAAAATTAATGGGTTTTTTATTTCTGGAAACCGCTGGTTATGTGTGACAACGGCACAAGGGAAGAAGTTCACAATATTAGAAAGCAGATACAAAAAAAGCAAAGATAAAAACTAGGAACGTCTACTGAATGTTCGTCTTAAAGGCTGAAAAAAAAAGAAGTTTTGGCAGTAGTATCTTTTTTTTAACTTTTTTTTTTTGTACTTGTGCCATGCTGTTTTTTAAAGGAATAGCTCTGCAGAAAATATCCTCACCCTCAAGCCATCTGAGATTAGGATGAGTTTGTTTCTTCATCAGATTTGGAGAAATGTAGCATTGCATCACTTGCTCTGCAGTGAATGGGTGCCGTCAGAATGAGAGTCTGATAAAAACATCACAATAATCCACAGCACTCCAGTCCATCAGTGAACATCTGGAGAAGAAAAAAAAACTGAAACAAATCCCGCATTAAGATGTTTTTAAAGTCTATAATCCATAATAACACTTCCTCCAGTGAAAAAGTGTTCTGCTCTGAATCAGGAGAGAAATCTGCACTGTTTAAACAGCTCTCAACACATGTGAGAGACAACAGAGATGCACTTTTTCAGGGGATGGATCTATTGGTCATTAAAGCTGCGGTCGGTAACTTTTGACGCTCTAGCGGTTAATAAACAGAACTGCTTGCGTCTTGCGGAAGAACATCGTAGCCGGAACTACTTCTCTCTGTTTATGTCTATGAAGAATCACAAAGGTACTGGGTTACTCCGCCGCGGTACCCCCGAAGCAATCTAAAATAGTCCGAATATAAACACTTATTATAGGTGCACCCTAGTGATTCAGGACAAGCTAAAAACACGGTTTGGAAAATGGATTCATGGTGTACTCGCTTATTATATACATTTTTCTACACTTTGAACACAAACAAAGTTACGGAGCGCAGCTCTGATTGGTTATTTTTTACCGTTTCTGCAAATGGCATTAGGACCACTGGGAGGAGCCAGAGGAGCTTGATTTTTACACAGATTATCTGTCTCATATTCTACTGTCAGGACATAATGACAGGTTCACAAAAGTTACCTACTGCAGCTTTAAGTGAGATTTTACACACTCAGGTTTCCTTTAGTCAATGTAAAAGCTGATTTTGTGCAACAGTTGGTGGGCGTTTGTCATCCAGTCTTTCGTTCATCCGCTCAGGGTTCTTGTTTTATGAGGACATCAGTAAGCCGGTGAGCAGGACAGAGGCCATCGCTCTGAAGATTATAGTGGAGGAAGCTGTCACCAGTGTCATCCCATCAGCCAGCGTCAGCATCACAGGAGGATTCCGCAGGTGAACCATTACTGCTTTGTGCCTGTTTAAGACAGTTCAGGAGTGTGTGATTGTGCTTTTTTAAGAGTCTGGATTGCTTGGAGTTTGTTCTTTTTGTAGATCACATCTAATGTGGTTGTGTTTAAGGTAAAGAAATATCCCAGAAATCCCTTAGACTTACACGAAAAGGGTTTTGTGAGTCTGGCTCTCTGTCTTTGTACTGCATCATGCACAATCTTGGGCAGTAATGCGTTACTGTAATGCATTACTTTTTAAATAACTCCGTTACCGTTACTATATATGGTGCATTGTCTGTTAATTTTTTTATTTAAATTAATGAATTTTGACTGAAGTGCAGCCTAACTTGTTTGCAGCAGTGACGCATTGTAGGATTGGTGGATGCTGTAAACACGAAGACGCACTGTGGGCCATTGTTGATAGTTTTCATACTTAAGCTGTGAAAGGAACATTTTTAAGAGCTCAACACAACAGCTTTTATGATGCAGAAGCCACTTTAGTTTTTGATTCTGAATATATTATTCAGGTGTTTTGTTATTTATTTCAGAAATCCTTGTGATATACAATATTCAGTGTGTGCTGGTCCGACTTAATGAAAATAGTGTTTAGAAATTACTTTCTGTTTTACTATTAGTTTGTATAGACCATAACACATAAAAGCGCATTAATGGGAACATTAAAGAAAGTTCTTTAAAAAAGTAACAAAAAAGTTACATTTAACAGTAATGCATATTTCTTAGTAACTAGCACAGCACTGGTGTTGTCATAACGTTCACCTTAGAGATTGAAAATGTTTCTTTTTGAGACCCCAGGAGCCCAAATTCAGACCCAGAACAATAAAACCTACAGAAGAGGTGGGAGTTCAAAGGAGGAATCTTTATATTACCAAACTGCAGCGAGAGAAAGATTATATATAAGTCATGATCTGCAAGATTAACCACAATCTGATGTGATCCGACCACCTCAGAGAAAACCAGTGTTGAGCTGCTGCAAGAGCTTCTGAAGCACAGCAGCTGTGGTCAAAGAGTTCTCGTGTGTTCTGAGCTGGATCGCGAATCATTTGAATCAGTTTGGGGATCGCGAATCATTTGAATCAGTTTGGGGATCGCGAATCATTTGAGTCAGTTCGGGAGTTCGGAGCGGGATCGCGAATCATTTGAGTCAGTTCGGGATTTCGGAGCGGGTTCGCGAATCATTTGAGTCAGTTTGGGGATCGCGAATCATTTGAATCATTTCGGGATTTCGGAGCGGGTTCGCGAATCATTTGAGTCAGTTTGGGGATCGTGAATCATTTGAATCAGTTCGGGAGTTCGGAGCAGGTTCGCGAATCATTTGAATCAGTTCGGGAGTTTAAAGCGGGTTCATGAATCATTTGAGTCAGTTTGGGAGTTCGGAGCGTGAATCATTTGTTTATACTGCATCATAATTTGGAATTTTCTTAACAAAAATGCAAGTTTGTATCACAACTTGAATATTTCGTTTAATCGCAGAATTGTTTAATTTGGACTTTCTTCATGCACTTAATATTGTTCCTTAGAATTACAAGTTGTTGTTTTTTTATCTCACAGTTTTGACGTTTTTCTCACATATATCATATGTTCTCAAATATATAATATCTGAGATGTCTTTTCATCTCAGAAATGAGTTTATGTCTCAAAATTTGGACTTTCTGTATCAGAAATGCAAGTTTATATCATAATTTGGATTTCTCAAAAATGCAAGTTTGTATCTCAACATGTATATTTTGTCTCAGAAACATAACGATTTTATGATTTTTTATTATTATTATTATTATTATTACAGTGTTGTGTGAGAACAAGTTGAAATGTCCTTTTTGATGATTTTACTCTGTTGCATAAATAGCTGTGCTTCCATGGCCTGATATTTTTGGAAAGTAATAATGTACTCAACCTCTGATGCAGAATTGCAGACGCTTTTATGTCTGTTTTGTTGCGATACAGTGCCGTTATTCCCAGATAACATGCTCCTGACACTGAGATAAGTGTGTTAACATGAAGACAGCGCCATCGACGTGCACCTCGTCAGTTTATCTCGTCGGTAGTGTTTAATTTCAGACTGGCTTTTTATATCTCCTTTGCTTTGTAAATGGTGTTGATGTGTTTTAGCTCAGAGATATTATTAGCTCGGGCTGAACAGATGTCACAAACACACGTCTCCTACTCAACAGATGACAGATTCAGCGCAGATGAAAACAAGTCTTTCTGAAGATGCGAGTGTTTTATAGTATCTTAACGTGACTTCAGTGTTAATGAAGTCTGATGGCTTTAATCTGTCAGCTGGTGATGTTTTATCGGCTTCACCACAGAGTCACAAACTCAAATGTGTTTGATTTATTATGTGAGCTAACATACTGCTAGCGTGCTAACTTGCCTCAGGCTTCTCTCAACACTAAGAGTGCGATGTCTGTCTCTGGCTCCTCGTGGAGCAAGCAGACTCACCGCAGACCTCCAGTCTGTTCTGACTGTAACCTTTTATCTTTTTCTTACTGATCAGACTTCAAGAAGATAATGAAATATCCCAGAAATCCCTCAGACTTACACTGATGGACTGTTCTGAGTCTGGCTCTCTGTCGATGTATCATGCTGTCTCAACTGCTTAGCAACTGCACAGAACACCTTAGCAACTGCCTATTAACCACCTACTGTATAGCATATATATATATATATGCATAAATGAATATTGAACATACTAGAAGTTCATTAAATATTAAAGTTTATATATATATATATATATATATATATATATATATATGTGTGTGTGTGTGTGTGTGTGTATATATATATATATATATATATATATATATATATATATATATATGTGTGTGTGTATATATGTATATATATATATATATATATATATATATATATATGTATGTGTATATATATATATGTGTGTATATATATACATGTATATATACACATACATACATATATATATAAAATCAATTAAAAAATATAAGTTATATATGTACATCTTTAAAGATAAATAATAAATTACCAAAATAAATAAATAATCTTTTTTATTATTTACATTGCATAGCAATAAATAAATACATGCTTTATTCACTCTTTAATATACTGTATTTATTTGATGTATGCATAAATTAATATTGAACATACTAGAAGTTCATTAAATTTTAAAGTTTATATATATATATATATATATATATATATATATATATATATATATACATATATATATATATATATATATATATGTGTGTGTGATTCATATGTTGCATATAAATCATCCATATATACATTATATTAATTAATTATTGTATGAATAAATTAATAATAAGTAAATCTGTTTATATATATATATAAATATCCACTGACATGTGATGGTAAATTAAATTATGCTGTATTTATTTTTTTCGATGTGTGCATGACTGAAAATGTTCAAACTTTTTATAAACATAAAATATGACAATTATACACAATTATACATTCATGACATCGAAAGTGACCTATACATTGCCTTTAAAGTAAAATGACTGAACCCTGATAAAAATGTAAATTTTTAAGAGAAAATTTCAGACGCTACTTAGAGGCTTTTTCATCTGATATATATATATATATAGTAAAATAGATCTAGTTTTAGCATCTCCATTAGATGATGTTCATGTTGTGATTACTCCTCTGTGTGTGTAAATCTGGATGTTAGCTGTGTGATTGTGATTTGTAATTGCTGAAATGAATAGAAATGCATGGATAGATGTGAACGATGCAGTGCTGAGCAGATGAAAACGATTAATGATAGATATCAAACCATGTCAGACCATGTGCATCTGTAAAAAAATAAGCATGCATAAAGAAATAAAAGGGCAGATTATGAGCTCTGGTGAAACTGCTCTGTGTGTCAGCGTGGCATTCATCAGGAGCTGACTTCTGACATTGATGGAGGCTGTAATTGAGCGAGGTTTTGACTATAGAGCTATTCGTCACGGGTGCTATATGAGTTTTCCTTCACATGACACTTCTCTATATCTCAGGATGACTAACGTGACTGAGCATCAGTGTAACGGGATTACGAAAGCGAGAAAACATCATGTTTACCTTCTAAAACTTTACAGCTCAAAATGCAAATCTGCAGCTGTGTCGAGGCTAAGCTCTGACGAAATCTGCTATTTGAACCTTCACAGGTTGGCCGTGACTGTTTTAGTGATGTCTGGATTTGCCTCTGCGTGGTGTACGATTAGTTTCTGCTTTAACAGAGGATCAGGATATACACTGTGACAGACTTCGCTTCTGAAGAGATGTTTGTTTAACTGCAGGTGAAGCGACATGAATCATTCATTAATGCTTTGACAGTCATACAGCGGCCCTGAAAGTGTCTGGATGTCATCGCATTTGATCAGGGTTTCCTAAACTAGATGAAAAGCGAATAATTGATTCAATCCTAGATAATGGATAATATTTAACATGGGGTTTTTGTGGGTCTTAAAACGTTCTTTATAAAAGTCTCGAATGCATAAACATGTGGCATTAAATGTTGCATGCACAAACAAGTATATCGTTAGTATTTTTTGTTTGCAGGGAAATACACTTACTGATGTCTGGATTATTACTGGATTTTATTTGATCTGGGTTTCCCGATCAAATGGTTTAATTAATTAAATCCTAAAAATGTAAAATAAAATAAAATAAAATTCATAACGTCATGGTACTAAATGTTGCATGCAATAAATAAATAAATAAATAAATAAATAAATATATATATATATATATATATATATATATATATATATATATTAAAAATAATTAAAAATAATAAATACAAAAATATTTATATATATATTTTAAAAAATTGTTGTTTTACAAATAAACTATCTAAACATTCTTAAATCTTGAGACACTTACTTGAGATGAAAATTAAAGACTAAAAGGCAATGCAAGTTTATTTATATAGCACATTTCATACACAATGGTGTATGCAACACAATGCATGTGTTGTGATGATTTGCAACACTTGTGTTGTCAAACTGATGAAGATGTTTTCTTCATTTGCTCATGTTTTTTCAATTTGCATGTGTTTTCTTAAGTTGCAGCGTGTTGAGCTTTCTCGGCCACCGTAGTTAAAGCTATATGGAAGTTATATTTAAAAGTAATTTTTTAAACTTTAAAGCCTAAAACGTTTTTGTTTAGAGACCATGTTGGGAATATTGTTTTCCATTCAGTTAATTCCTTACATTTTCCTTATAATGTCCATAAACAGTTTACAAACTTTGGATGAGGAAAAACAACCAGATTACTAATATTTAGTGTGGATCTTATGCTTTTGAAAATGCCATTATTCATTAATGCATTAAACATGTCATTTCTGAAATATGACCAGAAATGATTTTGCAATGTTGAATTGAACAGTAACAACAGCGGGTGACTTGCCCAACACTTCTAATAACTGATTTGATGAATGAGAGCGCTATTAGAGAGCTGTTATTCCTCTTATTTCAGTCTCATCTTCTCTGTCTCATCTCTGTGTTTTTATCCTGCGAAAGTGACAGAAGTCAGATGGGTTTAATTTAGCATTTCAGCGTGTAAGCTCTTCTAAAGATGTGTGATGTCTGAGAAGCAGAACGTCGTCTCTAACACCAGCGTATTTCACTATGACTGCCAATAAATATCTGTCGTGTAATATCTAAAATGATTTTCTTTATGGGTGTGCATCACTAGATCAGCCGTGTGGATTTGCACTTACAGTATGTATTAGTGCATTATTATAGTTAACCGTATAATATGAGTTCACCCGAAATTAAACATTAGGATATTACTTATTATTCACTGGCTATGCGGGAGATTACAATGGTGTTGATATGTGGTTTATGCAGTAAATCAATATTTGATGTCAAACTTGGCAAAAAAAAAATTGTGTATCCAAGTTCAAATTAGATTTGAAAGCTGTTGCATAATGGACGTTTTTTTAGTAAATAATGTCTAAACTTCATTCGGTTCCTAACAGAGAGTGACTTTTTTAGTCGGTTTTTATTTTAATGTGTTGCATAAACATCTCATTTGAGGTTTGAATAACAAGACAGTGAGTAAAATGACAGAATGTTTATTTATTGAAAGCAGATGCAAAATGCATGCAAAGGCATTTACCCATTCAAATTATTTAAATATAATGTGACCTTATGCACTTCACTGTGTCCTAACAGACTGAATGGACTCCAGCATTAGCATGCCTTTTAAAGCTAATATTGTCTGTTTAGCAGTGAGTTTATATATGCATGTGATTGCATTTAGAAGTGACTGCTAATGCAGCTCTGTGATAGGCTGAACTCCCACACACTAGCACTGAACGTTAGCACATTAGCAATGCTTGTTGAGTTCTAAATGAACACGGTCACACTGACCACCCTCTCAATAAGCTCCTCTAAAATGAACCGCAATAGCTTCTTTTTTCACTCAGTTTCACTCAGTTGCCATCAGCTATAACTCAACAGACTAATGCTGCCTTCAAGACTCATTGGAGGGATTTATAGTCAAGTGTGATCAGTGTTGTTGTTAACTAAAACTATTAAAACTTGGTTTTTCAAAAAAAAAAAAAAAAAAAAAAAATTTGATAAAATTTGATAAAATTGTTAAAATACAGTCTTTAATAGTAATCCGCAGGAAACATACAGGGAATTTAGGAGGAAGGCAAACCAACAACATGTATTAATAAACAATAACGAACAACATAAGGAACAAAACGGAGATTACTTATAATAACTGGAACAAGGGACTAATGACCAGATAAACAGAACACAGGTGAACATAATTAACTAATCAAAACATGAGGGAGAACAAACTCACAAAGTCAATGAACAAAATATAACCGTGACTAAAAGCATATAACAAAAGTACCAAAACCTAAACTAAAATTTTGGTGATAACAAAAAATCTAAAATGCATGCTAATTAAATATTGATAAATACTATTATAGTATATAAACAATAGTAAAAAATAAATAAATAAATAATAATAATAATAATAAATAAATAAATTAATAAATAAATTATATATATATATATATATATATATATATATATATATATATATATATATATTATAGTTTTTTTATATATAGTTAGCTAAAAACAAAAAACTTAACATTTTACCTTAATATTAACATTAAGTAACATAAAATAAAATATAAAAACATAAATTTTATTTATTTTAGCTAGTTGACAAGGCAGCATTACTAATTCTCATTTAGTTCAAATGTATTAAAATAACTATAAAACTGAAATAATTGTTTTTTTAAAACGACAACAAAATATAACAAAAAAAAATCTAAAATTACAATTAAAACTGGCTATATATAAAAATCTAACTAATACAAATGAACGGTTAATAATACAAATAATAAAAGTATTCTCTTGATACTACAATGACACTGAAAAGTACCCAACACATACATTATTTCTGTTAATCAAAATGACTCTTTTTGTAAGAAGAATCTTCCCAGGAGGACTTGAAGGCAGCGGCTGGATCAAACGCTGCTTCTGGCTGATCCAGGATTCGTTTGTTCGGTCTAATACATCCGCTTCGGCTTTGCATTTGACAGATCTCCATCAGAAGAGGAAGAAGAGAGCTGGAGACACAGTGTTCGGCTTTTATGGCTTCAGATGGTCCTTGGTGTGAATGTGGCACCATCTGAACCATTTAAATACGTCATATGTAATATATCTCATCATATCCATATATACGGGAGACCAAGGCTGTAAAAAATCAGCTCGTTTTCTCTTACTGCGGTGGTTTTATATGTCAGCTTCATTCAGCTCAAAATAGCTGTTAACTAAACTTTTTAATCAAATTCTGTCCTTGAAACTAAAATTTCAGTGTCATACTTTTGTGGCTGCAAACAAGTGAACACAAGAAACCACAAAATTAAAAATATAATTAGTTCAAGAGCCATCAGTCGTATTTATAGCACTGCTTAATTATATGGTGTTATTTTTTAATACACAAATAAACGTATATAATTTAATTAATTTAGATTTTTATTGAAAAATATATTTTAGGAATGCATTTATTTACGTTTTTATTTAGAAATGTGCTTAGAAATGCATTAATTAATTTAGAAATTAAGGTATACATTTATATAAAATGTATATAAAAAAACTATATATTTTTTAATTTAGATTATTTTATATTTAGAAATATGTTTATTTAGTCATGTATTTATAGAAATGTACATATATTTCTTTTTGCAATTTATTAAATTAAAAACGGTTTATTTTAGAAATTAACGTAGATATTTATTTAAAAAATAAAAATTTATTTATTTAGAATATTTTTTATTTATGTTTGTCTATTTATTTAATGCAATAATCATTAATTTAAAAGCATCAGATCACATTATATCATCACACAAAAAGTAAATTTTACAGTATTTTACTGTAAAATCACATTAAATGTAATGTTCATTTTTATATTGTTTTTCACTATATATAATACAGAAGCAGAAACTCACTATTAACCAATTAACAGGTTTTAACTAGCATTTTTACAGTCTTTTACCATTTAAAATAAAATATTTACAGTGTAGAAATGTGCTTGTTTAATAATTTACTGATATAGAAATGTGTTGGTTTATTTAGGAATAAATGTAAAAATTCATTTATTTAAAAAATTGGTATTTATTTATTTTGAAATTTTAATTTTGGATTCGTTTGTAGACACATTTGAATATGTATTGTAGAGAA